>NC_135725.1:57940711-58189413 GCF_964656455.1 Halichoerus grypus
TTCAAATGAGATCCCATTTCGAAGATACTATACAGGGCCCTCCCCCTAGCTGCCCCCAGCTCCCATCCCACCTGCCTGTACCCTACACCCACTCTAGCGGGAAGAGGAACGGATCATCAAGCCAAAGATACCATCAGCACGGGACCACGTGGAGTGACTGGAGGACTGTGTGTGTAAGACATCAGTGGGTCACCCAGCATATCAGTGTCATAGGACTCATGGGTGTTCGTGTGTGACAATGCCAGGACGTGCCGGTGTGTGGTCTTGGGTGGACACACACAGCTGTGTCAAGGAGGGCTCATGCTCGGCTCTGGGTGGGGGTCAGCAGGGAGCACCACCCGGCCCCCCAGAATCCTCTCCTCCAGCACTCACCTTGAGGACTGTGTCTCTGGGCGTAGACAACAGCGGCGGCGGCAGCGAGCACAGCACAGCAGGCCCACGGGACAGGGGCAGCCATCTGCTGGGAGAAATGGGGGTGGCGGGGGAAGGGGCAGCATCAGCCCAGGCAGGAACCTCCTGGGGAGCCCCTCCCTGTTCTCCGGCAAGACTGGGAGATCCCAGCCCTAGGGCTAGGGGCACCCTGACCCCAAATGCCCTTCTTAATGGGGCTCAGGATTCTCTTTCGAGCAACAGAAAGCAACATTATCGGCATCTGTAGGCAAAGGCTCGCTAAGATGGTAGAAGGCAACCTACAGTGGTTTGCTGTTCACTAAGGCTGCTGGTTGCAGGATGCAGTCAACCACGGATGAGTTATGGAACACTGGTAATGCTAGGGCCATTTTTCTAAAAAAAAAAAAATAATAACTTTACTGGTGAAGTTGGCTAATTAGCTATAAGCACTGCAAACCGAAAGGGTAATGTTTGAACTTAACAGGAGGTCTGTATTTCTCCAAATTGCCTTGAATGGAAGGCCCCCTGCTGTGCTCCTGGGGAGAGAGCCTGAAACCCGGATGCTCTGAAGTCCCTCGAATCTGCACCCCCACCTCTCCGTGAGCCTTGCCCCTGGGCTCTGGGATGTTCACAGCAGCAGGGCACCAAGGTCAGATATGGCTCCTGCTTTAGTGTACAATGACCCAATGACCATGAGAGAAGGAGGGCATTTCACATGTAAGTCCTTGGCAGGGGCCCCAGGCCATCCTCCACCCCAGACACATGCCCCAGGAGCCTGAGACCCTCAGCCCAGATGTGCGTCGCGTCTACACACACCTCTGCAGGTACACGCAGCACAGTCGGGATGTCCCCAGAAGCCAGGATGGATCCAGGGGTCCCCTCATCTGTGTCCTGCTTCATGGGGTAGATCCACCTGCCTGCCCCCACTCTCCCCCCAACACATGATCACACCGGAGGGCAGGGAAATAACTATTTCCCGCAGGAAAAAAGCCTCAAATATGACTCTCTCCTACCCCAGTGTGAAGTGAGAGGGGAACCGTCAACCAGACAGAAACAGAGATCTAGAGAGGAATACTGCCAGACACTCAAGCAGGGTGAGCGGTACTGTCAGAGATACACCCCGACCCACAGCCGAGACGCTGCCCCAAACAACCACACAGAGTCCCAGGGAAAGAGCTCCACGCGCAGCAGGAGATACACTAGAGATACTGTGTGAGGCACCATCAGATAAAGCCAGAGAAACAGGTAGCTATGACCCGATAAACAGGCAGAGGCATGGTCAGAGAAAGACTGACACGGGACCAAAGGGTCCACCAGAAATACTGGAAAAGGCTCGGCCAGATGCGAGCAGACCTACCCACAGAGAAAGAGCAAGAAACACAGGCACAGGAACCATCAGCGACATAGCAAGAGGCCTGGAGACACTGTCAGAAACGCTGCCAGAGAAACTGCCTGACACACAAGCAGAGAAACACCAGAGAAACTGATAGACACAAACAGGCATACACCCAAAAAAACAGCTAGAAAGAGAGCCAGAGACACAGCCAGATGCTCAGTCAGGAAGTATCCACACCACTGAAAACAGTGCCAGGGACACTCAGACACACAGACCCGCTGCCAGACACAGCCTGAGACACTGTCAGAAATACTGCCAGACAAACAGCCAGACACACAGCCAGAGGACTGCCAGAGAAACTGCAAACGGAGCTACAGCAGGGAGGAGACAAATGTGGGGGTCCGCCTGCAGCAGTGAGTGGGAGAACTGGAGAGAATCTGACTTCCGGGGGCTCCTGTATGGGACCGGGCGCCCTCACCAGGCAAGGCCCCCCTTCTGCACCTGGCTTCCTCCAGCCAAGCAGCAGGTGCTCTTCCTGCCCCTCCCTGGCACGGCTTCTCTCTCTAGGCCCCAGGTGGCTTTGGCTGCCCCTCCCACTTCAGGGACTCCCAGGGCCTTAGCTACCACTTGGCCTGGCTCCTCCTGACCCTCAGCCACTCCCCTATCTTCAACTCCTCAGGCCTAGAAGGTGAAGGCGATGGCCAACATCACAGTCAGCGAGCAGTGGGGCCAGAAAATGAACCCAGGGACTGTCTGAATTCAGAGGAAGGGAGAGAGGAAGGCAGAGGGAGAGAAAAAGAGAGGCAGGCAAGAGGCTACAGGCCTCCCTGGTTCCCCACCTCAACCCTTGCAGGTAGGCCTCAGACGCTCCCCCACCACCTCTGCCATCTGTCCGTGCCTTTCTCCTCACAGCCGGGAAGATACTCTACCTCAGTGCCAGGCCCCACTGCCCACTACATGGGGGCAGGAACCAGGGCCCGGGGAGGCAGAAGGAAGTAAGGTTAGATCACAGGAGGGAAGAGCGACAGGGTGGCCCTCTGCTCCCAGCTCCTTCCTGGTCCCCGTTGGGGGTGCAGGGGCAAGAAGACAGCCTGGCATGAGTGTGCCTGCATATAAACGTGCACGCACACACGCGCACATGCACACACACACACTCAGGCCCCCTCAGGGGGAGGGGTAGCTTCTTCATCAAAGTCGCCTCCATCAGCCCGATGAGTTACTGTAAGGGCCGGGCCCTGGGCCAACGGGGCTGCAGCCATGGGAGACGGGCGCTGCCGAGAGAGCGAGTGCTGCAGAGAGTGGGGGATGGGGTACCGAAACAGACACTGCATGGCTGGGGGCACCCAGAAAAGGCAGAGACCCCAGGAGGGGGGAGCAAAGAGGCCAAGAGAGAAGGAAAGCCATGAGCCAAGACCCGGGGGACAAGTAGAGACCAAGTTAGGGAAAAATGGGAGAAGAGACCCAGGAAGAGAGATGAGGACAACAGGGGATGGGCAGAGATTCAAGGACAGAGGAAGGGACAGATCCAGAGAGGGTCTCTGTGCCCATCCTAGAGCATCTCTCTAAGCCCACCTAGCTCCTCCAGTGCTAAGGGAGGATGGTGTCAGTGCAGCCTTCCTGGAGGCTGTAGGGCTTCTCCCTGGCGATCCAGGAGTGCAGCCCCCAGGGAATAAGGGAAGACTAAAACCCCACCCTACCCCACCCCATCTCTGCCCCTGCAGATCCAGAAAACCCCAAGCCAATTTCACTCCTCCCTCCCTTCAGAGTCCCAGCTGGGTCCATTCCCAGGTAGGGAAGCTGAGGCCAGAGGCATCCAGGCTCTATCTCCACCCTGCCCTAGCTCACCTCGGGCCACCCATCCCAGGGCAAAGAGCATCCTCCCCAAGAATTTTCCAAGTCCACACCCCATGGCTCTGGGATAGATCTGGAGGATAAATCCCATAAAGCCTCAGATAGGGGCTATGCAAACTGGCTGAAGCTCTCTGTAGACCCCCTGCACGGGCCAGCCTGGCCTCTAGCCCCAGCCCCACAATGAGGAGGCAACAGGGGGCACTCATCAACAAGACCGGAGGCCAGGACCTAGCAGCTCACACCCCGTTAACACAAGGAGCTCAGCACCTCTCCTGACACACAACCTCACTATACACACACAGGTGACACATCAAGAGACAAATCCTGGGCCCCCAATTTACTGTCACTGTCCGACTGTGACACAAAGACACCATTACACAGTGAGAACACCACCCAGTGAAAATGACCCACGTGTATAGTTGACAATGGCACACCGGGATACTGACAGTCATTATAGTGACAATGTAGTGAGTGACAGTCATAAATAATGACACCAACAAATGGGGCAATGACACCTGTTGACACAGACAAAATCACAGTGACAATAACCCCAGAATCAAAGATGCAATGAAATGGACAGTCACAGAGAGTAACAATGATGGTGCATCCACAGTAACACAGGGATGCTGACAGTCAGACTCAGTAACATGGATGGTCACACAGAGTAACAGCGGCCCACAGTAATAGTGGCACCAAGAGGCTGGCAATCACTAGCAGGGACGCTGACAGTGACAGGCTCCAGATTAGGGACCTCAATTACTCGGTTTCTGAGTCTGGCTTAAGATCCAGGGCCCAAGACCCCTCTTGCCAGCCCCAGCAAGGTCCCAGGTGCCTTGTGCCCCCAACCCTCACCCCTTGACCAGCTGAAGGCACGACCTGAGGATGGGGAGGTGTGAGTCTGGAGAGCTCCTATTAATCCCTGCAGAAGGTTACAGAGGCCCAGCCCTCAGGAATCCCTGCCACATCCAGAGTAGGAGTGGGAAATTCTGAGCACCACTGGCTGGGGCCCAGCTCTAACTGTGTGTGAGTGTTGATGTGCAACAGTATGTTCTGACTTCAGGGCGTTAGTTGGGGTGGGTGTGCTGAGGGTCAGGTAGGCTCAATTTGGTCTGAAGAATGAATGAACAGGGAGGCCCATGTGGTCTGCCCCAAAATTGAAATCCAACCAAAGTCACCGGACTACACTACCCACCCCAACAGGGATGGGTGAGGTCAGGAACATTCATATCTGTGGGAGGGCATCTAACCCATAGCATGGCCAAGGTGACATCTCCACAGCTTCTAGTCCGCCTCGGTAACCCCCGACTCCAGAATCCCTCAGTGTGAGGGAAAAGACACTTTGTCCTAGGGCCTCGCCCCCTCCCCTCTCCCCACAACAGCTGTAGAGAACCCATCCTGAGAAAAGGCAAGAACACAGGACAGGACACAGCATGGACTAACTGACTCAAAAGCCTGGGAAACTCTAGAGGCCTCAGACCTGCAGAGGAATTAGGGCAGAGCAAGGAAAAGAGACACCTTCACTTGGAGGTAGAGAGAGAAAATGAGAGAGCAAGGGCAGAGACAGAGACAATGATGTGGTGGGCAAGGAGGAGCAGCACTGGCCGAGGGAGAGCCTGGGAGGGACAGTCAGGGCTGGCTGGAAGCTCCGGGAGGGGGAGGAGGGGCTGAGACCAAGAGGCCCCCAGATCCCACCAGGCCTAGGCAGCCTGGACAGCGTGGGCGGTGGGGGCGGGGGCAGAGGCCTGAGCAGTCCAGAGGGTGTGTGAGTGTTGGGGGGGGCGGTATAGACTGAGGAGGGAGGTCTGGCCCCTGGCAGCTGGCCCAGCAGACCCCCCACTGGGGAGGGGGCGGGCCTGGGTCAGGGGCCAGCTCCTGGGGCTGGGGCTGGCTGGCCACTGGGCAGGCTCCCATTCCCTGTGGTGTCTCTACCTCCTATCTCTGAGTTTCTTGTCTCTGGCTCATTCTCTCTGAATCTACACCTGGCCCTCCTCCCAGCTATTGATGCCCCCACACTGAGGGGCATAGGAGCCGTGCCTGGGTTCAGGATTCAAGCCTTATCTCCTCCTGGGTTACCACATGTCCACCCACTCCAGGGTCAAGCCCCAATGTTCAGGGGAAAGGACCCCACCCAAATGTAGGCCCCCGTCTCCCCCCATAGAAGGGGGCAGGAGAAGCTCAGCACCAGTGGGAGGGGGGCCAGGAGGGAGGCAGGGGGAGCAGTCCCCCAGCTCCAGCCGCTGGCTGAGGTTGTGGAAAAGGAGGCGGCCCAATGTGAATGAGTTGGGGGGGGAGTGGGTATCCGCACCTGCTATTGTGACCTCCACAGCCGGAGATGGGGGCCTGGGGGGGACAAGATTCCAATGGATTTTGGCAGCAGCCCGGACTCTGAGTGCTCAAACCCCCCACCTCCAGCCTCTTGCACCGTGGGGACCCTGAGATCAGCATGTGCATGCCCTGCTGCACGTGTGTGCAGGCGTGTTGTGGGGGGAGCCTGGGGCGTTCCCATGATGGGCCTGGCTGGGCAACGGGGAGGTGCCTGGGGGAGGTGGGAATCTGAATCCCACCAGCCCATGCCCACAATGTGGAGCCCTACTCAGGGCCCTGCATGCTGCCTGCGGACCTGGCATGGGCTTATATACGCACATATATGCAGGCCTGGGCAGCAACCCTCTAGGTGCAAAAGTTCTGGGCTTTCGCCCTCGAAAGTCATCTGGACCAGTCCCCTGCCCTTCAAATGGGGAAGAGGAAAGAGCAGATAAGTGCCTATCTTCCCTATGGGTACACGGGCTCTAGACAACTTCAAAGAACCTGGCTCACAAGCACCAAATCCCGTAGCCCCTAGCCCCAGTCCAGGGTCTTTTCTGGCTTCTAGAAGAATTGGGAGGACCCCTCTACCTAGAAAAGGGCCATGCACCAGTCAGGTTAAGTATGCAGGGAGTGGGGGCTGCTCCTCTTGGATGGACAGACCACTACAGCAGGAGGTTAGACAGCTGGAAGAACTCCCATTCATTGCTAGGGGATGGGCAGAGTAAAGGGTTGAATGAGACTTCCCAGGCGAGGGTGGGGGAGCCTCCCAGCTGATGAGGCAGGGCAAGAAGGAGGCTGCAGGCCCTCCATGAAGAGAGAAAGATGGACAGAATAGCTTTGCAGACTCGGGGGCTGGGACAAAGACCTATTTGCCTCAGCATCTCTCACCACACCCCACCCCTGGCCCCATCACTTCTATGGTGCCGACACACCCTCAAAGGCCTATGCTTGCAAGCGTGCGCGTGCGCACGCGCGCGCACACACACACACACACACACACACACACACACAGGGGTGGGGTGGGGGGGCGGCACTGCATATGAAGCATTGGTTTCTAACAAAAAGAACTGAAGATGGTCTTTCTGACAGAGCTAGAGTTGGGTGGGGGGAACAGAAACTTCGCCTGTCTTCATGTAACAGTGTCCCGTTGTCCCTGCCCCCCTAGCAGACATGCACACTGCACACACTACTTCTGAGGAAGCTTCTGGGCTGCTGGGCAAAAGCAAGCCATCCTCCCCCGCCCCCCCCGCAGTGGGGAAGCCAGAGCAATCTGTTCCTGATGGGCAAACACAGGCCTGAGTACGTGCGCACACATGCTCACACACACACCAGCAATTCAGGGTCACACGGCACCTGGGGCTCACTTCTCCCCGAGATGTAGCCCACACTTGGACTCACTACTGCTGGCAGAGCTCCCCAAAGCCCTCCCTACCTCCCCATACACACGGCCAGAGCTTCGCAGACACACCCAGGCGGCCTCACAGACACTGGCACTCAGAGTTCACCACCGTGACCGCACATCTCGGCCTCCCACGTGGATACCCACTGCCACAGCTTCGCACACGCTGTGCACGCACACACGTATTACAGTCACACACGCAGACTCTCACACGCGCTCACTCAAAACGGTCACAGTCTCACATATGGATGCCATCCCACACTTGGAGCAGTCTATCTTCCACATAGATACCATCGCACCTTCAGAAACCCAGAGTCCCCCAGCCACCCTCAGCCTCTCATGCTCCCACATCCAGCAGTGGGAAATACAAAGATACACACTCACAACAGTCATTCCATGCTGGGACCTCGGATTGCCCAGGCTGCACTCGGAGGGGTGGAGGCTAAAGCTCAGGGTGGCCTAAGGAAGGAAGGAAAAGGGAAGGAGGAAATTTGTTGGTCCTTAAAAAGCAAGGAAATATGATAATTTCCTAGATGGCTCCTTCCTCCCCTGGCCCTGCTTTCCCAGCATTTGGGAGTAAGCACAGACCCAGCCAGACAGGGTGGGTGGGGTGAGGAAGCCCCTGGGTGAAGGGGCGGCACTGGTAGTAGCGGGAGCCAGAGAAGCCCAGAAACCAGCCCACTCCCCAGGGCCCCTCCTGCCTCCCCTCAGCAACCCCTCTTCTCCAGGATGAGAATCAGCAACAGCTCTCAACCTAGCCACCTGCTGTGTGATCCCGAACCTCTTCAAATCCTCTCTGTGCCCACAACTATCTAGAGTGCACCTGCCTGTCAGGCTTGGCTGCAAGAGGCAAGGTAAGGAGAAGGAGATGTGGCCCAGACCTCAACCCCCAGCCCCTGCCAAGGCCCTGTCATCACTGTCAGGCCCAAAGAGAGATGGGGACAGCACTGGCCAAGCCAGTGCTCCTCTAACCAACCACTGAGGACAAGAATCCTAAAGTGTCCTTGGACCCTGTAGCCCTGCCCCCCATCACAAGAAAGGAAGCTGTGTCGCTGTCCAGGCAGAATGGAATCCAAGCTGTGCTGGCCAGGCCCCAACCCGGGAACAACTGGCAATGCTGTTGACATCCTTGCCACTTACCGCTCCAGGTGTCGTTTGGGCCCTGATGCTCTATCCTAAAGGGAGTATGACAGGCTCCAAGGAAGCCATGCAGGGGAGCAAACACCAGACGGCAGACCAGGCAGGCCGGAGAGGCCAGACAGGATGTAAGGAAACCAGGTAGGGCAATCCCATAAAGCCAGGTGATAGGGACTTAAGGAGAGCGGACAGTGCCAACAAAAGAAATCAGGCAGCAGTGTCTAGGGAAACCAGGTGACAGGCCCAAAAGAACACAGGCTGTGGGGACCAAATGAAACTAGGCAGTGGGGACTAAAGTTTGCTAGGAGGTGGGGACAAATGAAGCCAGGCAAGAGGCCCACAGGATGTGAGAAAAGAAAGATATCAAGAGCTCATCCCCCTCTGTGTAGATGTCACCCCCACACCCTGGGCCTCTCTCTCGGTAGCCCCCTTCCCACCCAGGTGGTGGTCCCCTCCCCCAGGCCAATGGACACTGCCAGAGCCCCCTCCTCTCTCAGAGGCCTGGGCCGATTGCAGCCAATGGGCCCCGGCCCCATCCCTGGGACCTCAGGAAGTCCCAGTCCCTCCCACCGGCTGCAGAGGCAGGGGGGCTGGGTGGGGGGGGGGAGAAAGAGAAGAGAGACAGCTTGGCAGGGGGAGTGCGCCGAGCAGCCGCGGGGGGCGGGGGCCGAGAAAGGAGCGGGAAGCTCCGAGGCGGGCTGGAGGGCGGGCGCGGGCGGGGGCCTCTCAGCGGCGGCGGTGGGGGTGACAAGTTCTCCGGCCCCGCGGCCGCGCCGCCACTGACCTGGGTCCCCGCGCAGGCGCCCCGTCGGTGCCTCCGGCGCTCCGTGGGTCCGCCAGGCAGCCCGCGGGCATCGGGCCCCCGGGGCTGGGGCTGGGGCCCAGGAGGCCCGGGGCGGCCCGGGGGGTAGGAAACCCCCGGAACAACACCGGGAGTCTGGGCGGGCGGGCCGGCGGCCGGGCTAGGGGCCGGGCTGAGCTGTGAGCAAGCGAGCGAGGCGGCGAGCGGGCCGGGAGGAGGGGAGGAAGGAGCGCGCCTCGAGCGAGCGAGCGAGCAAGGCGAGCTAGCAGAGGGAGCGAGTGAGGGACGGCAGGCAGTGAGGTCATCCTTTGAATCTAATTGTCTGAGTCAGGAGGAGATGTGGCACTTGATGCTGGGGGAGGAGAGGGGGAAGGGACCCTCGGCTCAGAGCCGGGCCCCTCCTCACGCCCAGGGCGGCCAGGGCCTCCCTTCCCCCAGCCCAGGGCGAAGTTGCCTCAGGCCAACTCCGACGGACCCCTCCCCGTCTCAGGGTTGACACCTCTGCAGCCAGGGGGGATCAATAAGCCATGAGATGTGGGACCCAGTCCCACATCACCCCAGAGAGTGGCCATCTTCCTACTCTCTGGGGGTGATGACGACCCCCACCCAGGCCCAGGTCAAGTCCCTAAATTTCTGAGTTTAAGGGGAGGCCCCCAAACCCACCTCCAGGTCTTATTCCTACCCTTTGAGGATAAAGGGAGAACTTCAGCCAGGCTTCCAAGTTACCTCTGTGCACTTCAGGAGCATGGAGTCCCCAGTTCTATTCCCCAAGTTACTTCTTGCTCTGGGAATCTGGGGGAATCTGGACATTGGACCCCAGCTCACCTTCTTGCCCTCTGAGAATGACAGTGCAGTGCCACCCAGTCTTCCAGTTACTGCGCTTTGGGGGGGTCTGAGGACCCCCAAATGACCCCAGAGTTCTCCCTATTCTGCTTGCCCAACTCTTCAGGAAGGGCAAGAACCAGGTCAGATTCCAGGGCTACTCTATGGTGGGGGTGAAGGAGACAAGATGGGCCCTGGGCCTGTTAGGTACGCACACCCATGCGTGCACATATAAGCACATGTGCACATCTGTAAACACACTGGGGGGAGCACCAAACAGCTGGGGATGCTCACACCAAGGACCACACACCCCTCCCCTCACCCCATGGGGGAGGGGTGATAAATATTTAAGGGGCTTTTAGTTCAGAAGGGGCTGAAGCTGGAGGAGGGAGGGGGATCCACGATGCCTGATTAATGGGGTTACAGGCTTGGATCAATCCATCTGCCCGCTGCTCCCTCCTCCCTTCTCCTCCCTCTCCCTCCCTCCCTCGGCCTAATGCGCTTTATCAGGAGACGCTTTTCTGACTTGGCAGCGTCGGGTGTTTTAAATAGACCCATTTAGAGCAGGGGTTGGGGGAGAAGGGGGCGGGGAAGGGAGACAGAGATTGAGACAGGCTGGGAGACAGAGACGATTCAGGAGAGAGACAAGCCCCGGAAGAGAGACTGGGAAAGGAGAGACAAAAGGAGATGCAGAGAGACTGAGGATGAGACTCCCAGGGAGGCTGATATGGGAGGTGGTAATGGGAGGCCAAGGGGAAGCTGGGGGGCCACGGAGCAGAAACAAAAAAAGAGAGAGAGAGAGAGAGAGAGAGAGGAAAGGAGCCACCAGCAGCGGGGAGAAACCGGGAGAGAGGCTCTCTGCAAGGGCTGAGTGCTAGCCTGGGAGACAGCAGATATCTTTTATTTCCAAAAACAGGTTTTCATCCACTTTGTTAAATTAAAAAGCTGTTTTTAAAGTGGTGCTGGAGGTGCTGCGGAGGGAGGGTGGACAGAACTGCCAAGTCCTCCCTCCCAGCCTCCTCTTGGTGGGGGGCAGCCCACAGAAGCTGCCTAACCCTTAACCCCCAGGGGTGTTCTCTACCTCCCCTGCTCTCTGTGATCCTCTGGGATCTCCAGAGATATGGTCAGGGCATCAGAGCTACCGTTCATTGGCAGGAAGACCTTCCTGCTGTCTGGCCTCAGTCCCTCCTGCTGCAGGGAGCCCAGTCTCTTGCCTGACCACTACTAGCTTTCTCTTCTCCAGCCCCCTTCTTGGGAGATAAGGTGTTCCCAATTGTGGGGGAGGATTGTGTGCCCTCACAGCAGTAACTCACTTTACTAACAAGCCATGAGACTCCTCCCAGGTGTGCCCCCTATAAATATTTATTATCTATTGTTGTGTAAATCGGAACTTCTATCAGATACCCTACCCTTGTCCTTGGGTCCCCTGGGAACAGTGAGATTGGAAGCTTAACTCTCTATAGCCCTCTGGGGCCTCCCTTCCTCTTCAGAACCCCAGCTCCATTTTAAGTCCCTTTTATGGCCATGTGTCAGCCTGGGATACCCCACCCCACCCAACAACACCCCAGTCCTACTTCTGAAGGGTCAGTCAGTCCCCCATTCCTGGGCCGGGAAAATGGCCAGTCTGTTTGGGAGCTGAGATGAAAAGCCGGCTGGCCTTTGTGGGCCTCTGGCGGGTTTTGGACAATAGGCTCTTCCGTTCCGCTCCAGCGCCTCGATTCCTTGGATGCCCCCACCCGGGGCTGCCAATCGGGGGCCTTGGCTGGCCTTAATGAAAGGCAAAGAGAGTCAAGCCCAGCCCCATAGCTGGCCCCAGAAGATTTTGGAATTTCCGACCCCCATCCCATCTATTCTAAGCCCAGCTGCTCCCCCAATCAAGCCAGAGAGATGCTTTGGGGGCAGAAAGGGAGCCAGACAATGAGACAGAACACACTCCCACATCCAGGATGCAGCTCTCTCTGGGTAGACCTGCCTTTGCCCTTGCCTGTGTGACTGCAGGTAAGCCCCTTCCCCTTTATGAACCTATCAGAGGGGCATGAAAAGCCCCAAGAGAAAGAACAGAGGCAGAGGAGGAAGGGATCTGAGCCCCTCCTTCACTCACATCCCCAAACCTGTAGCCCCACCGCACCAGCCTGATGCCCGGAGACCGGCCTGCCTCATTTGGGTCCCCAGCACATACCTCTTCACCACTGGCCCTACACCGAGCACATCAATGTCCTCCTCCTCCAGACCAACTTTTTCCAAGACTTCCAAAACCAAGGGGGCAGGATGATGCGACAAGGCTGGATTCTGGAAGGGCAAAGGGCACAAATCAGAGGTCACAGAGGAGCCAAAGGCCTAAGTCCAACAACTCATTCCATACAACCTCACCGAGAAGGGGAGACGGAGGCAGCAGCATTTAAGTGTCTACAAGAGGGAAAGTTGGAAATAGTCCAGACTCCCTCCGGCACCCCTTGCTGACTTCAGGTTCTAAACCACAGGGACAAAGGGAGGCCAGAAGTGGCCTAACACCACACATGCATACACACTCATACACACCCACAGACAATCCAAAGTTCCCACACAACCAACTCACAGGCACAAGTACCTGAACATCACATACTTTCTCATGTGGCCACTGGCAGGGCAAAAACACCCACCATCATACTATCCTCTTCCTCTGCTTCGTCACCACTATGATTTATTGAGCATCTGTTATGTACCAGGAACTGTGTCAAGCACTTTATACGCATTATCTCATTTAATCCTCGTGATTTCTCCATGAGGTAGGTTCTATTATTATTCCCCATTTGACAGTTGAAAAAACTGAGATTCAGGGAGGTTAAGTCACTTGCCTAAGACCATATAGCTGATCAGTTCCAGAGCATAGATTTGAGTCCAAGTCTAGCTCCAAAGCCTTTGTGCTATACTAATTTACTTCTGCAGTTCGCTCTCTTGCCTGCACAGTGCCTTTCCCAGTAATAGTAGTAACAGCTAACACTTGTTCAGGGTTCTTAATGAGTCAGGTATCATGATAAGTACTTAACGTACATTTTGTACTGAATCATCAAAACAACTTGCAGGTAATCCTGCTTCCATTTTACAGATGAGGAAACTGAGGCTCAGAAAACAAAAGCACCTTGTCCAAAGTCACACAACTGGCAGGTGATAAAGGAGCTAGCACTGTACTCAGGGCTGTCTTGAAAGCCACTATTGTTTCTCTGGGCTCCAGTCACTTAACAGAGCCCTCACCTTCTGCAAGACCCCAAGAGATCCTTAGTGTCCAACTTCCTCTCCCCCCCCTAAAAAAAACAGGTCCTAGATGTGTCTGCCAAAGGCATGATCAGGTGCCTAAACACATACCCATGAGAAAGGGTCTCCATGTCATCCAACTCTGCCCAAAGACGCAACCAGAGAGAGATGGCCACAAACTAAAATAAGGTGTTAGAGACAGGCTGGCTGGTGGTAATAGATACAGACACACCAAGAGATAGGCCCCAAGAGAAGGAGACAGAGAGGACGTTAGAGACAGAGAGACACACATCAGGCCAAAGAATAGTCGGGAAAGGAGACAATCGAGGGAGAGGAGGGTACAGGCTGATATGAAAAAACACAGATACACACTAACAGAAACAGACACAGACACACATAAAGAGCCCTCCAGGGGCTCCTGGCTGGCTCAGTCAGTACAGCATGTGTCTCTTGATCCTGGGGTCATGAGTTCGAGCCCCATGTTGGGTATAGAAATTACTTAAAAAAAAAAAAAAGAGCCCTCCAACCTTCACAAGAAAAAAACTGTAAGCAAACAAGGCTCAGGCTGTGTGTGGCTTGTGTGTGTGTCTGCGTGCACACGGTGGGGGGGCATGCAGAGTGTATCGCTACGCACATTACACCAGCTGCTTCCAGCAATTTCATCTGATTAATAATAAATGCCCCATAATTACAGCTGCTCCCCCAGCCCTTCTTCCTGTTTTTTGTCAGCTGCCGCCAGGCCAGCCCCCTATGGACCCCATGGCCCTCTCCATCCTCACCTGCTGCCTTTTGGGAGGCTGAGGGGACATAGGCTGATGGAGGAGGCCTGACTCCCAACTGAGAGGGAATACCCATCTCTCTAATTGGGATTAATGCCCTCTGCCTCCAAGCAAGAGATCATCTCCCTCAGGTCTCACTCAGCACTCTCCCCTACCCTGGGTATAACCTGTGACCCCTAACATGGCCTAGGAGCCCAAGTCTGGGAAGCAGAGACATGAACTCTGAACTCCCCTTGCCCACTCTTTATCATTCACTGGCTGAAAAAAGTCTTCATTCACAAACTTCCCCTAGCCTTGGAACCCCACAGGCTCAAAGGAGAAAGGGACTAGTTCAGCGGCCCCCACCCCATCATTCCAACCCAGGCAGCCCCAGAATCTCTGCCTACTTGTGCACCCTCATGTTTTGGACACTCCGTGGCTCCACCTCCATTCCTGAGCCCCCCACCGGGTCCACCTCCTTCCAGGCCTCCCACCCTAGCTCTCCAAGGCAGCTCTATCAGAATCAGCTGCGGGTTTGTGCTGATCTGTTTCTAATCGCTGGGGCCTGGTTCACGCTTGCCCCCCCCAATATTGATTCCATTATTTGGAGAGTCATTGACGTCAGGGACCTGGACGAGTGCCAAAACCGCCTTCTCTCCGGGCCTGGGCCAAGGCCCAGCCCCCCCATCCCGCGATTTCACAGAGGGGCCCAGAAAGGTCAGCTTACAAGCCAAGGTCACACGGCATCTGCCCTCAAAGGCTGGGATCTTCTTACCTTTTTGGGACCACTGTGTAGCATCCATCTCCTGGGAAGAGGGGATACACAGAGGCCTAAGGGTCAGAAGTGAGGTGGGGGCCTATAAAAGGGGGTGTGCAAGAACCCCACTGGGACTCAGGCTATGGGGAAGGGCTCCACGAGGTAAGGCTGGGGGCAGTGGCTCAGAAAAGTCTACTTAGGGAAGATGTTTTTCTTTGCCACACACTTATTTTGGAATGTCCTGAAGCTGGACTTGAAATGGTTACTACTGACTACTTAATTTTTATGTAGTCTGATATCAGATGTATCTTCAAACTCTCCAAGAAGGAAATTCTCTGCAGCATAAAATAACAGATTACCCTAAGTGTTGCCATAATTTGAAGAACGGGCACCACTAATTTTATAAATGTCTGTTCCGCATAAAACAGAGACTCTGTCTCCGGTCCGTGCTGCCTCAGTTTCCCCATACTCTCCAGGGTCTCCCAGCTCTGTGTCTGTCTTATCAAGACGCAGCTGCTGCCACACCAGCCCACCCAGCGACTCCACGACTCTGGCTCGATAGGAGATTTTTAGGATCCGAACCCCCTGTTCTCAGACAGACATTAATAACCAATACAATTTGTGGTGCCCACAGCAGCTAGACAACCTCAGAGCCTAGCCTCACTGGCTCAGAGGTGGGGTCCATGGCCTTGGCTAGAGTCCAAGAAACTCTGACCTAGAGAGACCAAGGGACACGCTCACAATCACCTGAGGAGAAAAGGACTTTTCCACCTTCTGAAAAATCCTGAAGCTGGGGAGAGGACAGAAGTAACCTCCGACCTCTGCCACAGAATCAGGGTCATCACCCTGCCCCAGGCTCCCTTAGTCCTGACCTTTCCAAGGAAGAAACCCCCTATCCTCTGCACTCCTTCCCTGACTGCAGGCAAGTCCTTCCTTTAGTCTAGACTGCAAATCCTTCAGGGATTCTTTGAGCCAAATAGGGGTAATACAACAGAGGGTGTTGGATCCAAAGCCACAAACTCCAGAAAGTCCCCTCTCCCCGTGGTCTGTCCCACTCAAGGATTCATTCCTCAACATTTTTTTTTAAGATTTTATTTATTTGTTTGAGATAGAGAGCACAAGCATGAGCGGGCGTGGTGGGGGGTGGGGAGGGGAGAGGGGGGAGGGGCAGGAGGAGAGGGAGAAGCAGGACCCTGGGATCATGACCTGAGCTGAAGGCAGATGCTTAACCGACTGAGCCACCCAGGTGCCCCCCCCTTTTTTAAAGATTTTATTTATTTATCATTCCTCAACATTTATTGAGCACCCAATCCCTGTCAGGTACTGTGCTGGGAGTTGAGAATATGGTCCTGCCCACATGGAGCACTCAGTCCGATGGGAGAGAAAAAGATGCATTGTTTACTCAACACCATCCTCCTACTGTGTACCAGGTCTGTGCTGGGACAGGGTACAGTAGTGAGCAAAGCAGACCCAGTCCCCAGGTCCCACAGAGCTCACAGGCAATTACTATGTAACCTTGCTGAGTTTTGTGAAGGGTAAGTATAGGTAGTGTACTGTGGGGCATACCGATCATCCCAGGTCTGGAAAAACTCCTGCAGGATTGAGGACTCTTCAGTCCCTTCCTAAACTCCAGGAGCCCCTGCACTGACCAGAAGTCACCATCATAGTCTAGCTTCAGTTCCTTCCACTATAGCTGTAGCCCCAGCTTCTGGGAGCTGGTTCTGCAAGCAGCAGGGTCTAACTTCCCCACATCTGCCCCAGCTCCCCCTTCCACTCCTTGGCCCCCAGAGCTCCTGGCTCTGGTGACCCCCAACCCAGCATGGCTCTGTGCTTTGGGGGCTCTCTGCCTCTACAGACAGGGTAAAGGGCGGTGATGACCTCAGCACTCTCAGCCCACAGGGACCACTTGCTTCCCCAGCCCCTCCCCACAGGAAGCTGGAGCCCGGGTGGATGTGGTCACCCAGGGCCACAGTTTACACAGCTGAGGTCTCCCCAACTCCCTTCACCCCATGGTGCGTCTGGAGGAGGGGTCAGCTCTCTTCTCAGCCTCCTTGCTCTCTGGGACCCCTCTCCCACCAAACCAGGCACACATGGTCCCCCCCAACCCATCTGCATTTCAAAGAAAATCTGCTCCATATGTTTTGATTCATTTACACTTCAACTCACCGTGGGGGGGCAGAGAGCAGGACGCCTTGGCTTTAAGCCCCCCACCCCCATAGGGGGGCTGGGGAGCATGTGTCCCCTTCAGGGACAGGGAGCTGACACAGCCCAGCCATCTGAGGCTGAGGGCCAGATCCCTACTGCCCTCGGGGTGCCCATGGGGTGACTGTGCACCTCAGGGAGCCCCGACGTGCTGGCCTCCATAATGGGAGGGCACGGAAGCCCAGCAGCGTCTCTAAGGCAGGTGGAGTCCTGGGATAGGTTACAACCTAGCCCAACTCTCCCCCACAGGGCTACTGCTCCTCTAGGGAGCAGAGAACACTGGTCACACATAGACAGGGTAAGCGCTCAACAGACCTTCCAGAAGACAGTGTCAGATATAACATAACTTGGCCCCTACCCCTCCTCTCCAGCCAGGGCAGAGGAGGGGAGGGTGGGTTTCAGTCCAGTCTCCTCCTTCAGCTACCTTCTCACCACAGATCTGGGCTACCATCTCTCTTCGAATCTGAGATCCAACACTGTGGAATGTTCAAAGGAGCCAAAGGTCTACCCTCTTACCAAGTCAACCTTCACACTCCTCCCATACTAAGGATGACTGTGGTGAGAGAAATGTCTTGGGAGGACATGAGTCTTTTTTCCCCTACACCTGATTCTCTTACCACAGAAGGGGTACCCAAAACTATTAAGGGGGGATGTACATGGCACATGGGAGACTCTAAGAGTACCTATCACTCCTGTACCAAAAAGCCACTCAGACCTTCCTGCCAATATAGCCTAGTCTCCTTGTGGAAAGGAAGGGAGAAAGGTTTAACCCTAACTGGGTCAGGGTTTCCCTCCACCCTCTCCATCAGCCCACAGCCCAAGTGAATGACATGCCCAAACATGTATCCCCTCTCCTCCCCACCTTTGGAGGAGACATGTCTTGTCGCAGTCTCTGTTCCTTACCCAACTGCCCTGATACACACCATAAACCAAAGAAAATACGGGTGTATTTGACTATGAGTTCCAAGTTTCACTGGGAGGGTAAACACCACAATCCTAGTTTAGGTTTGAATGTGAGCCCCGGGATGGAACCATAACTGGGTGTGATTCCAAGTGTGAACCCCAGGGCCCCCACAGGGAATATAAAAGTCTTAAGATGGAAGCGTAAGTCTGAGTGTGAGCACTAGAGCCTTAGTGTGAGTCTAAGCCCCAGGATGGAAGTGAGATTAATGTAATCACCAGGGATACCAGTCTGAGTGTGAACACTGGGTCCCTAAGTGATCCCAGGATGGAAGTGAGAATCTTGCTAGTGTGAATCTGAGAGTGAGCTCTAAGATGGAAGCATGAGTTCATGAATTCCAGTGTCCTATGTGAGTCCTTGAGTTCAAATGTGAGCCCCAGGTTCCCCATGGGAGTCTGTGTGAGCCCTTAGTCTTAATGTGACTCTGAGTATGAGCCCCAGAATGTAAGTGTGAATCTGAAATGAGGACCAAGTGTGAACTCTAGGACCCCTGTGAGATTCTGAGCATGGGCTCTAGGTCTCTATGTAAATCTATGAGCCTCAGGACAGAAATGTGAATCTAAGTGTAAGCCTGGAGTCCCAATGTGAGTCTGAGTGTAAACCCTAGGGCTGAAGCATAGAGCTGGATATGAGCCCCAGAATTTAAGTGTGAATCTGAGCGTGAGTTCCATTGTTCTGGTAATTCGGAGTGTGAATCCATATGAATTTAAGTGTCCCAGTGTGAACCTGGGTATAAATTCTGAACTCCCAAGAAGTCTTGAATGTGAACTTTAAACTCCTAGTCTTCGTATAAGGTCAGGATCTGTTGGAGTATTAGTCCTGATGGAGTGTGAACCTTAGCTCCATGTCACAATCCTGACCAGGAACCCCAAGAACCAATTCAGAGGATTTGTGTGGGTTTTGACAGTGGAGACAGAGAGGCATAGTTTACTGAGACACATAGGCCCCTCAAGCCCTGGTACCCCTGCAGCCATAGGAATATTCAACTGTTCCAAGTCCCATCCCCACATAGGCAATGATACACCATCACACCCAGAGTTAGACACACAAAAATACAGTTTCAGACCCCCTGGACATACAGCAACTGTAAATGCACAAACACATTCTGCATTTCAAAGTCCCACCTCCGTGATTACAGCCACATGAACACCCCCAGTGACACAAACACAAATGTACCAAGTGTTATAAGCAAAACAACTAGTGTTACAGACACACTCCCACAGTGGCATGCAGATACACACCTAGTGTTGCAGACAAGCTGCCAGCCACACAGACACACATAGACGCTTCTCAAAGAGAGAGACTAGACGGAAAGGGAAAGAAAATCCTGAATTTTCAACAAGGCGTGAAATAGTCCTGCCCGCCTGAAGCTACTGAAGGGGGGTGGGGGCCAAGGGAGCGAGCGAGTGCGAGAGCTAGCCGCAGGAGGAGAGGCTCAGGAGAGGAGAGAAACCGAGGAGAGCTGTCCGTCTGGTGACCTCCCCGCGGCCCAGCCCCCACGCACCGGGAGATACACTACTCGGAGCAACACAGGGGCACCCAAGCCGGCTCACACAGAGCTCACCCAGCCGCACTGGGGGGAGACACACACGGGCAGGCTCACAAAGAAATGGGGATACACCTCAAGCGGACTCACACAAACACACAACACAGGAGGTCTTACAAAGAGACCCTGAAGGAAACCCACTACATGGAGATACATACAGGCGGACTCACGAGGAAACCACACACAGGCAGGATCACACCAACACACACACACGCGCGCGCGCGGATTCACACGGACACACATACGCTGGCAAACGCGCAACCGTCCGTTCACACCCCTGGGCGCTTTGAAGTCTAGATTTCTGCGGGAGAAGGAAGCCGCCTCCGGGCGCGCGGGGGTCACCACGACCCCCCAGTTCCGGAATTTTCCCAGACCCCGCGCGCGCTGCGGCGGGGTGAGAGAGAATAGGGAGGCTAGGACAATCCGCCCTGGCCACCTCCCCCCAGCCGATTGTCCGCCCCCACCATCACCACGCCCAACCCCCCGACGCGCCCGGACGCGGGGGGCGGCTTCTCACGCGCCCCCGCCCCAGAGTTTGCGGGCAAAGTTTCCCTCGAACTTTCCCGTTTCCCTCTCCCCCCGGGTCGCGGGCCCACGCGTGTCCTCTCCCTCTTCCCGCGCGCACGAGGGCCGCGGGTCTGTCGGTCAGCCGGAGGGTCTGAGGGTCCGGCCGCGCGCGGTCCGCCGCGGGGTACTCACCGCGCCCTCGGGCCACCAGGACTCCGCGCCTCGCCCTTCGACCACCCCGGGCAGGGAGCGAGGCACGGAGCGCGGAGCTAGCACCGCTGCCGGATCCCGCTGCCGAGCCCCGCGCCGCGCCGGCTGGAGCCACCGCCTCCGCTGCCGCCGCCGCCGCCGCCGCCGCCCGCTCTGCACCGGCTCCTCGGCGCTCGGCGGCTTTAACCCCCCCATCCTCCTCCCTCCCTCGCGCGCTCCCTCCCTCCTTCCCTCGCCCATGTGACCGCGGGCGCCCGCTCGGCCGCGCGCGCCCTCGCTCCCCTCCCCCTCCCGCCTTGTCTCCCCGCGCCTCCGCGGCCGCGCGCCACGACCCCCTCCCGGCCACTGCCCCCGCGCGCCCCCGCCTTGGCACGCTCCCGCGCCTGGCACGCGCGGACACACTCACTCTGCTCAGGCTTCTGAGCCCGCACTCCCACTCGACTCGCGCTCGCACGCACCCTCCCCCCGCTGGCACACTCGCCCGCACTGGCACGCGTGGCCCGCTCACATTCGCCCTTTCCCGGGAACGCCCTCCAGACGGCTGTGGCCCCTGTGCTTCACGCGCAGGCCTGACCGCGGGTCTCAAAAACGTGCGTGCACACGTACCCGCACCCACTCTGCCGGATCCCCTAGGGACGCTGGGCGCGCCCCCCCCCACTCTCCCCCTCCAGGTCGCTAATTCACACTCCCTCTCTCCCTCAGCCTTGGCCAGGTCTCTGCTGCTGAAAGCTCCCGCTTGTTCAGGCCCTGACTGCCTCGTACCGACACCCTGGCACACCCTGGGCCAATTCTGAGGGTCCTGCCGCCGGCATCTCTGTGGGAGGAGCACGAACCAGAGCCCCCGGGCCCCATTTTGGTTCCTGGAGGCCAGTCGTCTCCGCCCCTCCCCTATTCCTGCTGCTCCCAGCAATGACTACCCTCCCAGTCACAAACACATACGCTCCCCGGACCAGGATAACCAGGCTGGGAGCCCAGGCCCTCGTCTCCCACCAAGTCTCCGGTGACACCACCACAACTACCCTCGCCTTCCTCGCCCCGCGGGACCCATGGTCTGGGGAGAAACCTCCGCTGGGAAGAACAGGGTAGGGAGGGTACACCCTCTATGCCTGGATGGGCAGTTCCAGAATGCGGGGCACGCGCCACTTTGGCGCTGGAGGTTCACCCCTCGAGTTTTCCTTTCGCAGCCTGGGCCTCTGAGGGGCCAGTGTGCTCACTTCACTTGCCCCCGGGCCTCCAGTCTGGCTACAGCATGGGGGATTAAGGTTAGACAACCCGACCAATTTCTGAAGCCACGCGAGAGCGCAACAGAAAGGTTGAATGCCAGAAGCGGAGAATGAGTGGCCCACCCCCATCTCCACCCCATGGATTTTTCACCTGACCTTTGGCCCATAATCCCTGCGCCTTGCCCCTCCTGGGAGCTGGTCCAGGGCGGGGGGCGGGGAGAGGGGTAGGAACTATCTTGCAGTTTCCTCACACCCTTCCCCAGTAGGCTGCCCAGAGCGCCCGGGCCCTTTCCCAAGAAGTGCCTCAGGGACTCCCGTTGCAGAGGAAAAACCTTCTTCCCGCCACTGCCGGGGCTTTTCACTTTCACTTCCGTGGCCTCAGAATCCCCTCAGTGCAACCGGTAGGGGTCAGCCGGGGCTGAGGCTCAGAGAGGGACGGCTGGGGCTTAAAGACACACAGCGAAATAGTGGCGCCCAGCTGAGATCCCGTCCATCCCCACCCACAGTAAGCGTCCCCTGTCTGGCCTCTCGGGCCCGCAGCCTCCAGACTCCCGAGCCACGGACGAGGACGAGATGGTGGGCACGGGGAACGAGTGGGGACGGTGCGACGAAACTGGGGGAGGGAGGGTGGGGTCAGGAATTACCCCTCACCCGGAGCAGAAACTAGGCCTGGATGAGGTTGGGTGCTCAGGAGGCCCCGCTCCTCCTCGAGGGGCCGACGGGCGTCGAGATCGGCAGGTCATTGGTGGACCGACTTGACCTCCGGATCCTCCAGTGTCCCGGACACTGCCTCC
This sequence comes from Halichoerus grypus, assembly GCF_964656455.1. Taxonomy (NCBI): domain Eukaryota; kingdom Metazoa; phylum Chordata; class Mammalia; order Carnivora; family Phocidae; genus Halichoerus; species Halichoerus grypus. The sequence goes on from NC_135725.1 coordinate 57,962,945, forward strand.
TTCTGCCAGGTTGAGAGCAGTGGGGAGTTCCGCCCCGCACAACGTCCCCTCTCCACCTGGGAACTCGGGGGCTGCAGTCAGCAGTGCCGAAGTCGGCGGGTGCCGGGGCAGGGTCTGCGCGGGGCAACCGGGATCCGGGAGCCGGACATGTCCGTGTGTCAGAGGATTAGCGAGGACAAGAGGCGCACGTCGGACCGGATCCCGGCATCCGTTGATCCTCAGCAACTTCCAGGCGCAGCACCTAGCGGCCGCTCCCGCTTCCCCGGTGCCGCAGCGACATCTGGCGGGCAGTGCGGGAGGCGCGTACCCCCTAAGGCTGTGGATGTGTCTCAGAGGCAGCGCCCACCTACGGAACAACCTCTGAGTGCGGCCCCTTCCCTTCTGCCGCCCTCCGAACCGATTCTGCCCCCACCCGGGCTGGGGCAACAGATTACTCGTGGGTTTCCGCTCCTGCCGCTGTCGATGCCCTTTCCGCCCAAGAGCTTATGAGCTTCCTAAACCTCCGCTGTTGAACCCTCCCATAGCCCAGGGCCGTGGGGGCAAAGCCAGGCTTCTTACTGGGGTTTAAAAGCCCTTGCAGGATCTGATCGTGTCTCCTCTCAAGCTTTTTTAAATTTAATTTTGTTAATTTAATTTAATTTTAATTTTGTTATTATTTTAAAGATTTAATTTTTTTTTTTTTTAAGTAATCTCTACACCCAGGGTGGGGCTGGAACTCACAAGCCTGAGATCAAGAGCTGCATGCTCTAGGGACCAGGTGCCCCCCCCCAAGCTTTATTAGGCACTGCGATCCCCAGCCGCCCTAGCTCTGCACCAGCCCCCTTCTCCGTCATGGTGCACTTATCCTTAAGATAACCCCACTTCACTGACACCCTCCCCCCCAGTCCTACCCCATCTTCACCCCTCTTCAAGATCTGCCTCTCCCTTGAGGGGCAGCAGGATATAACTCCCTTGTTCGGAGCCCTCCTGCCCTGCAAGTAATGTAGATTCCAGATTTGATAATCCTGGAAGGCCTTGGGAAATTGAGGGAAGTTCTCCTTACTTTGAGTCCTTGGAGTTTTACACGATCCATGAAAGAGGGCTCTATAGCAGGAATTTTGGCTCCACCCTCCTCCATCATAGCACATGACCTAACCTTGGACCACGCTGTGCCCCTTACTCCCAGGAATCAACTTTGCCATCCCAAGACTGGGTAGCAAGGACCCTTCCCCCGCAATTCCTACTGATGTGCCCTCAGGGAAGGAGAGTTTCCATTCCCACCTCCTGTGGTCTACCTTTTCTAGTGCTCCTTTGGGAAATGATGCTCTTCTAACCTGCCATACCATCAGGAAGCTCCACTGTGGGTCACATACCTGGCTACCCAAAGTTACAAATACGAAGAGGATCTCTGTCTTGCCTACAAATGCCAAACGCACCATCATGTCAAGTCGCATACTCAGTCTCAAAGAGTCAAATGTTTCTGTTCAACCTCACTATAGTCCACTGGGAGTCAGGGTCCTCTGCTTGGCAACTGGCAGCTAGAAGCCCTAGAAGGGCAGGACTCTCCAAATCACACACTTGTACGCCATTCCCGCACACAGATCCAGCCACACACACAGCCATGCACTCAGTCACACCGAGTGTCACAGAGGCACACGCACATAGGCATGCACACTCTCAATCACACAAAGTCCCACACTGGGGTTTGGCGGTAGGGGCGGGCTCTGGGAGGCAGTTACGTAAAAGCCCTCATAGCTCCCCCCTCTCGCTCCCCCTCACCGCGCCCCCCCTGCTTCCTCTCGCAGTGCCAGCGCCCGGGGCGGCTTGGCCAGGGACCGGGAACAGCTCGGCCTCGCGGAGGCTCCAGGCGCCGAGAAACCCGATCCCTACACAGCCCCAGGCTGAGCCAGGGAGGGGGGCCCCTTGAGCACCCACACACACACACTCAGGGTCCAGCCCGGCCCCCCAGGGAGGACTCACCCCTATTCTGGGACAGCACATAGGGCCCACTTACAACACTCCCGTGCTACAGAGCCCTTTCTGGAATCCTGTTATTTGGACCCCTGCCTAAGTGTGCCCTGACCCTTCCAACCTTGGCACCAGAAAAGGGCAAAGATTCCCTAAAGGTAGAGACTAGGAGAGAGCTGCAACTCTAATGGGGAAACCTAAGTATTCAGCTACCTCCACTTCCCTCCTCACTGGGGCCCGCCAAAACCACTCTGATAGAAAGGGTGCTTTCAGTCCTGCTCCAGTTCCCCCTCAGAGTTGTTGCCTACTGATCCCAACGTATTCTAAATTATTTGGATAGGTCCAAAGCCTCCCCTCCCTCTCTTTGATATCCTTCCTTCCTCCTTAGTTGGAAGTTCTAACGGCAATCTAACCCCAGTTCCTCCTGTTTGGCTAAGAAGGAAGTTTGAAGGCAACCTGAGACATTGAGAATGAAATCCCTGAAAGAAGGAAGGATTAAGGCTCAGGAAACCCCTGAAAAGTCCAGAGTCTAAGAGGAGGGAAGAAAACGTCTGTATCTCCCCCCCCCCCAATATAACCTCCACCCTACTCTGCGGCCCAGACTCTATTTTTCAAAAATAGCTTTTGAGTATTCGCCTGGGCTGCCCAGGCCCAGGCAGAAAGGGAATTTCCCCCTATGTTCTCTGCTAATGAACAAAACATTTCATGTTGAAATTCCTCCTCTGCCCCCAACCCAGTGTCTCTAGGGCCCCCAGGCTGACCAAGGAGAGGGACCACTAGCAGTGGAGTAACAGTAGGGGGAAGCCTCCAGGGGGAGCATAATTTACATGGGGGAGCATCTTTTTTCATAAATAATTAGAATGGCTTTTTTTTTTTTTTCACTTTTGGCTAAAATTACCCACTCCTGTGGCAGCTTCCCAGAAAGGGCGGCGGGAGGGCAGCCGGAGCTGTCCCAAGGCCCAGGACATGGCCCCCCTCCCCTGGGCGAGGAGCTTTCCCCAAGTTGTTTTCCTGGTCTCTTCCTCTTGGATGTTTTTTTGATTATTAATCACATTTTCCATCCACAGGCTCAGTCCAGACCCCCTCCCCCTGGGGTCAGGGCTGGACAGAGGGAGGAGAAACAGGCTCCAGAAGGATGAGTTGGGGACAAGATGGGCAGTGACCCCTGGTCTTGGCTGACCTGAAAGAAGCTGTCAGTGGTATGTCACAGATCACACCCTCACCATCCTGGTACATAGTAGGACCTTAATCGATGCAAGTGGAGTGAATGAATGACCAGGTGTCCAGCTCTCACAGTGCCTAGCTGACACTGGAAGGCAAAGCCTCTACTATCAGTCCCCTTATGCTACAGACAGGGAAACAACTCAGAGAGGGGGAGTCACCTGACCAGAGTCACACAGCAAGTTAGTGCCGGAGCCAGAACAGGACCCCAGGAATGTTGATGGCCTCCCCTTCATAAGGCAGCCAATAAGTATATATTGAGCATCTACTATACGCCAGGCATTGATCTAAGTGATAGAACAGAGCAGTGAGCCAAACAAAAATCCCTGCCCTCTCAAGGATGTGGAGCAACTAGAAGTCCACACACTGCTGATATGTGTATGAGTTAGTACAACCACTTTGAAACATTGTTTGGCAGCATCTACTAAGCTGAACATAGATATACCCTACTACCTCACAAAGAATGTTCATAGCAGTTTTATTCTTAATAGTTTCAAACTGGAAACAACCTAAATGGATGAATAGATTACGATGTAGTTACGGCAATAAAAAAGAACCAACTGTAGCTACTCGCAACAAAAAATGGATAAAGCTCGGGCGCCTGGGTGGCTCAGTCGTTAAGCGTCTGCCTTCGGCTCAGGTCATGATCCCAGGGTCCTGGGATCGAGTCCCACAACGGGCTCCCTGCTCGGCAAGAAGCCTGCTTCTCCCTCTCCCATTCCCCCTGCTTGTGTTCCTGCTCTCGCTATCTCTCTCTCTGTCAAATAAATAAACAAAATCTTTAAAAAAAAAAAAAAATGGATAAAGCTCACAGACAAAATGTCGAGCAAAGAAAAAAAAAAAGAACCAGACACAAAAGGGTACATATTAAATGACTTCATTTATATGTAAAGCTCAAGAACAGGCAAACTCATTTATGGTGATACAAGTTGGAATTGCACTTACTTTTGTTGGGGGTGGGGTGGGGTGGGGGCGGTTCCAAGAGTTTAGACACATATGTCAAAATTTGAGCTGTACCCTTAAGGTTTGTGAACTTTACTGCTTACTTTTTGTCTAAGAAAAAAGTTTAAACACCCCCTGCCCTCATGGAACTCCCATTCTAGTCAAGGAAGATGGACACTAAACAAAATAGGTAGGTATACAATTTGTCCATGTGAGAGTGCTGTGTTTGACTCCACGGTGCCCTTAGGCAAGAGGTGACAGCCTAAATGTCACCTAAAAGAAGTCTAGGTTAAGCCCCTTTGTCTTCTCCCTTAGTGCCATAGTCTTTTTCCTTACGGTAATTTGTGTGATGTTGAACTACCTAGTTACTTGTGAGCTCCATGAAGGCAGCCCTGTGGCAGCTAGAGCTGGGTCTGGCATAGAACAGGTGCTCCTAACATTTGAACTAGATTTAAGGAAATATTGAATGAATGAATCAACGATGTAAGCAAGCAGGACAGCATTGACCTGGAGGAGTCAAGTCCCAGGGCACAGGGAAGGGAAACTACGTGAATGGGTTACAGCCTCAAGGGGTGGGAAAGAGGGTTTGGTATCCAGTAAGGGATTAAGCAGAGACCCAGAAGACAGACTGAGACAGCCTGAGTGGCTCAGAGACCACATCCTGAAGTGCCTTTGGTGCCAAGGCCACACAGGCCTGGAAAGGCAGAAAGCAGGTGAGGAACATCACCAGATCCCTGAGGCTGCTGCTGTATGGGTTGGTGGGCAAGGCTAAGGCTGAAGGTGGGGCAGCCAGGGAAGAGGTGTTTGCCGTTACCTTAGGAGGGAGACCTCCAGCCCGACCTGGGGCAGGGCCATGAGGCTGAAGAGAGAACAGAGCTTTGAGGGAGGGAGTGGGCACTCAGATTCATCTCCATCTGCTCCCATGACAGAGGAATCCCTGTGTCACCCTATACACAGAGAACAGACCCTGGACACTTAGTCCAGTGTCTGCTCTTCTAAGGACCCTCCCCCCAGTGATCCTGGGGTCTGGGATAAGTTTGGAAAGAGCAGCAGATGGTCAGGGAGAGAGAAGAGGATCCAGAGGGGATCAGGGGGAGTGGGGAGAGGGACAAGAGAGGACAGAGAAACTAGGAATTAGGACACTAAGTGTGTTTGAAGGCTGGAGCAGGGGCACAGACTTGCAAAATCACAGATGCAATTTTTCATTTTGTGTTGTAAAAATTTGCATGAAACTAACTCCCTGCTCAAAAGCACAAAGTCCCTCCTACCCTTCCACTCCAGTGGGTCTTGATCCCTTTCTCCCCCAGTTCTTCAGGGAGGAGGCGTATGTCTTCAGAGGATTGTCTCCTTCCAGCGACAGCCCAGGGTCTGACTGTGATCCATGCCTGCTGTCGAGCTGCCTCCCTGATAACGGGGCTGGGATTTCCAAATAGGACTGAGGGCCACATGGCCCCAAGATTGGCTTCCTCCCTTCATCTCCCACAGCTCCATTTCCAGCCAGCCTGTGATTCCCTGGGGCAGGGGCAGAGGAAAGAAAAGAGGCCCCAACTTCTTCCTCAGAAACTCAATTGTAGTGATTCAGAAGACAGAGAAAAATTAGAGATTTGAAGACTGAATGCCAGAAACACCAAGTCCCAGGGAAACAGACAGAAGCAGATGGGAGTCCAAGAGAGAAAATTGAATTAGGTTCAGTTCAACAGACACTTATTAGCACCTACTGTGCGCCAGACCCAGGGGGAACATCGTATACAAAAGCATAGGTGACTCCCAGGTTTTGGCATAAGTGACTTGGGGGATGATGGTGCCATTCACTGAGCTGGAGAGAGCTGGGGCTTGCGGTGTCTAGTTGAAGGGTCTGTGGGTTGATGGCCAGCAGGGACAGCAATGGGGAGGACACAGAAGGTGAGAGGGGGCCGCCTGGCTGGCAGTGTGCCGTCCCTGTTCAGCAGCTCCCAGTGCCCCCTGTAACTGGCTCTTGCAGGTTGTGTGGGTATTCATCAAAGTCTCAGACTGATCCGGGCACTCTGAGCAAGCTGGGAGATAACAGGATAGATCACAGAGCAGGGAGAGAAAAGGATGAAGGGGTGGAGGGAGGGGAGGAGCAGATTGAGGTGAAGCCCTAGGAACCATGATTGAGAACCAGAGAGGCTGGGGCACCTGGGCGGCTCAGTCGGTTGAGCCTCTGACTCTTGAATTCAGCTCCGGTCATGATGTCAGGTCCTGAGATCGAGCCCCACAGTCTCCCTCTGCCCCTTCCTCTGCATGGTGTGTGTGCACGCACGCGCACTCACTCTCTTAAATAAACAAACAAACGAATAAAATCTTTAAAAAACAAAACGAACAAACAAAAAACAGAGAGGGCAGGGAAGGTGTGGTTGCCCCAGAGACGGAAGGAAGCCAGAGTCAGGGTTGTCACAAGACCAAAAAGGAGCTTGGTGAGGCCAAGAAAGAGCTCTGGGCTTTAGCAGCCAGGATTGGGCTGAGGTCACTGGGACCAAGCTGGTGTTAAGGAGCTGGCTGATGTAGACCCTCCACAGAAGCCTGTGAGCAGAGTGTAGGCCCCTCCTTCCCCAGCCTCCCTGCTGTCCCCAGAGCCCTGCTAGGTCTAGGGGCCTCTCTCAGCCAGACACCAGGAAGAAGAGGATGGAAAACTCCCTTGCCCCCAGACTCCTATCCCTGAGCCTCTAGTTTCTGGCATTCCCAGGAGGGTCCTCAGCATTCCTCAAGCTTGGGAGCCCTCAACAGCCAGGGAACCCCGGGGACCCTGGGGGTAATTGAAACCAGGGTTAAGACATTAGAAACCATAACGCCAACTCCCTGGCTCCCTCAGGATAGTTCCTGGTTTTCTTCTCAACCCTATCCTCCCTGCTGCTGACAGCTCAGCTCTCTGGGCCCCACCAGCTGGGCCATGACCCTCTTCCCCAAACCAACTAGAAGGGGCCTCCAACCAGAAGGCACCCAAAGCCAGCCCTAGGGACCTCTTCTCTGTGCTTGGCTAGGCTAAGCCTCCATATTGAAGTGTCCCCAAATTCTAATCTTGATCCTTTATTGCAGAACCTATCTTAGGGGATTGAAATTAGACAGTGGGAAGGGTTTCTCAACAGTGAAAGAGAAAGAGGTGGGAAATGTGGGGCAGGAGTGCCTCTCTACTAGTAGGCGCTCGGTAAATCTGTGGGGAAGAAAGAATGAATCTCAAAGCCTGGGCCCCACCAAAGCAAGGCGTTGGCTGGGCCAGATCTGAATCAGGGGCAGGACAGGCTGCACACCTGGCAGGAAGGAGGAAGGTCTGACAAGGAATTCTGTGGCCTGGAGTTCTCCTTCCATCTCTCTCCCTGCTCTGAGATCTCTGTTTCTCTCTCCCTCTATGTCTCTCTCTGTCACAGTCCTTGTCTCTGATAGAAAGAATGAGAAGCTGCATGCTTGTTGGCCTGTGGGAAGGCCCTCCCCTGCACAGCTGCCTGATGACTCCAGGATTCCCAGATTTCCCATGAGTGCTGGTGTGAGAATCTGTCCCCACCTCTGCCTTTATATCTCTTTTCTTGGCTCTTCAGTGAGACTGAAGGGTTTGAATACCTACTCCACTATTTACTGGCTTTGTGACCTCGGGGAAATGACTTCATGTCTCTGTGCTTCAATTACCTCAGGAGTAAAATGGGATCATAATAGTGCCTATTTCCTAGGACTGTTGTGAAGATTCAAATGTCAAGTGTTCAGCACTAGCCTGGTGGGCACCAGACCCCCCTTCATCTGCTGGCTTTGGCTTTCTCCCCATCAATGTCTTTATGTCTCCTCTATCTTCCTCCACCTCCCCGTATATACATCATCCTCTGTCTCTCCATCTTTCTCACTCTCCATATTTCCCCGATCCCTTTTTCTCTCCCCATGTGTGGCTTTGCCAGAAGCCCCTCAGACAGCCCTGTTTGACCCTGCTCCAACCCTGTTGGCACAACTGGCCTAGGTGGGGTGGGGTGTCCAGGGAGGTTTTTAATTCAAACATGGAATTCCTGACAGCAGGATCACGCCTGGGCCTGAACATGGGTGAATCACAGTCGGTGGGAAGAGTGATTATGTCTGTGTCCTTTCTGGTGAGACAAGAGAACTGGGGGCTCAGCTTGGCAGTCTCTTGGAGCAAGGTGGACTTGCCCTGACTTCTCTGACTGCCCCCACACCTGGGCCCAAGCCAGATCCCCCATGTCTAGTGCCTGCCTGGAGGTAAGGCAACCTGCCCAGAGCCCAGGACTGAAGGGGGAAGCCTTCCACCTCTACATAGGGTGGCTTACCTGCCCTCCAAACATTCTGGGCCACCCTCACCCTGAGTCCTGCCTCTTTTCCCTACCCCATCCCAAACCCTGTATGGAGACATACTGTCTCTAACTCTGTTTGTCTTTATCTCTGTGTCTCTGTTTCTCCTAACCTTGATCCATGACTTTTGCAGCTGCATATGCTTTACACCCCCAAATGAGCCCACCAGGGATAGGAAGCTATGGGGGTTGAAGAGTCTGTGTTCTTCCACCTGGACCAAAGAGCACCTTCTGGGGGCGGGGGGATGCAAAAAGTCCAGATGTTATTTCTCTATCACTGTGGATCTGTGAAGACAGAGGCACGGTGTAGAACAGATGCTCTGTAAATATAAACCCAATGACAGAGGGGCAAACAAAGGACCCTGAACAGGTAATTGGATGGTTAAGGCTGCAACAGACAGGAGCATGGATAGAGACTGTGGATAGGTTGCTGCTTGATTTTGTGGCTCAGCAAGGAGTCTTCTCTGGGGCCAGGACTGGTCTCAACTAGCCCTAGACACCCCCGTACCTGGACCCCAGCCAGACCCCTCACGTCAGCCCTTAGGCAGAGGGCCAGATGGGTGAACCACTAAGACTTACCTTTCAATTCCCTATTCTCTACACATCATTGCCTCAGGATGCCCACCAGATTCACAGAGAGAGGGATGAGACTACAGATCCAGAGAGAGAAACACTAGGCAGGGTCACACAGTAGGCAGAGGCTGGAACAGAAGCCCTGGTGTACTGGCAGCCAGCGTGGGCCTGTCACGGGGATCCTATGCCCACGCTCCCAGGGGCCGGACCTGAAACATGCAGGCAGCTGGGCCGTCAGGCAAGGACAGATGTGCAGCTTTCTTTCCTTCCCATCAGACAGAGACAAGCATTGGAATAAGAAGTTCAGAGAGAGAGAAAATCAGAGTGAAAGAGAGGGGGGAGAACCTGGAAGAGAGACCAAGAAATAGACACAATTAGACGGAGTCAGACACGAAAATAGAGATGCAGAGAAAAAAAGATGTGAGTCAGAGACATGGAGACAGGGAGATGCAGAAGGAGGGAGAGCCATGCAATTTAAGACACAAAGATAGGGGAAGACATGAAGTCACAGAGAAACACTGTCTCAGAGTCATAGAGCAACAGTGACATGGAGTCAAAGATATGCAGACAGGGACAGACAGGAACTCAGAGACTGAGAGAAAAAAAAAAGGAGGGAGAAAGAGAGATGGAGACAGAAAGATCAAGAGGGGCAGAGAGATGGAGAGAGAGCAAGGAGACAAAGAGTAAGGCAAAGAAAATGATCAAAACTGCAGCAAAGAGAAAAGCAGGCGACAGAGGAGAGCCTCCTGGTCTCCAGTCTCTCCAGCCTGGCCTCCCCAGGGTTTGGGCCCCCCTTTGCTATTCTTTGGTTTCCATAGCAACAGGGAGGGCAGCACCAAATTTGCATATACATTTACATCCTTTCGGTCTGCATAATTCAACAGGTTTCTGTGCATATTCATGAGACTGTGAATGAAGGTGACTCTCCCAATCCCTGCTCAAAACCTGGCTGTGGTGCCCCCTGCTTGCAGTACACAGTCATGGCTCCAGGCCCAACTTCGAAGGTTAGCCAGACCCTGCTAACGTTCCCCCTTGTTCCCCAAACACCCCCTTGTACTTTCCTACCTCCAGACCTTTCTTCAGGTGATGCCCCTCTGCCTGCCAGAGATGCCTGTCCCTCAGCATCAGTCCTGTCAATGGTACACATGCATATGTATATACACATACATGCACACTCACGCATGGGGGTGGGGGCATGGCAGGGAGTGACAGCCCTGGTGGAGGAGGCCCCTCAGTCACGCTTCTAGCTGTTGTTTCTGTCAAAGAAGGAGGTGCATGAAAGGATCACACTGAGGGAAGCTGGGATGTAGTGTGAGCTGAAGGCTGACAGATCTACCAAAAGAACGGGACGTAGGACACCATGGGCCTCACATGGAAACTGACAGAGACCCTCGTTCCAACCAGAATAACCAGGGGAGCTAAGATCGAGCCAAAAGGAGCCTCCGAAACAGAAGGGCTGAGGTGGCTTAAATGGTGGTAAAGAGAGTGCATAGGGCCGAGAACTCTTTCAAAGTGCCAGGCTTTGAAAGCTCTTGTGGGCTGGGAGGGGCTTCTCTAAGGCTCCAGCCATCATTCTGGCTTCACCGTCTCTCCCTGGATCCCTATAGAAACCTCCTCACTGCCCTTCCTGCCTTGTGCCCCCAGTCCACTTTCCGCACCGTGGCAGCCGGAGCGCTAGGACATCAGTCTGATATGCCACAGCATTTCCTCCTTAAAGCCTTCAGTGGCTCTTGCATCACCCTCAAGAAAAAGTCCAGGCTCCTTGGCCCGGCACTCAGGCCCCTCCAGTCTGGCCCCCACTCACCCCAGAGCTTCACTCCTCACACTCCCTGCCTCAAACTTCATGCTCCAGTGATGATCTCTGTGCTCTCCTCACCTCTATACCTTAGCTCATGCCCATCCTTTACCCAGAATGTCCTTTTCACTTTTTACTTCTGGCGCTTTTTCGAGATTCTACACAGGCATATCTCCTCTTCTTTGAAGCTTTGTCCCTAAAAACTGGACGAGGGGCTCTGAACTCTTGAAGTCTAATGAACTTCCCTAATCTCTCTACATATCATACCAAATATGAAACTATCTGTATATGTGGCTATAGCCCTCTTGGGGTGGGAGGTTCTGAAGCCAGTGGCTGCATTTGTCACATTATGGGTAATCATTAGCTGTTTGTTGAACAAACGAGAGATCTTTGTGCCCACTGAAGGCCAAATTTCAAGCCTAGGCTATCCTCTCTGTCTTGAAGCTCCTGGGACCCTCCGCACAAACCCTTCAACTGGACGGGCTATCCCTTTGTAAATGCTGCCACCTTGTGGCCATATTCAGAAGTGCTGCCAAACATCACCTTCCCAGTGCAAGGACCAAAGTGGGAGTTGGAGGTTCCCCACAGAATCAGGCCAGATCCCAAATTTTGTGGGGGGGGGGGGAGGGGGAATGGGGGAGTGGTGAGGAGGGAAGGTCCTCAGGAGGGAGTGCCCAGAGCTCACTGCTAGTGTCCTTTGAACAGTCTTGATGAGTTCCAAGCAGACAAAATGGCTCAGAAGCAGAAAATCTCACGGCACGTGGGAAGAGTAAGGCATTAGTGTGGCCAGAGCCCAGATCCAAGAGCATTAGGCCAAAGATGGGCTGAGGCATGGCAGTGACCACACAAGGGGGTCCCTTAACACCATCCAGTGAATGAATTTGGATTTTGTCCTCTAATCTGGACATGGGGCGGTTGAGGGAGAATGACAGATCTGGGTGTGGCCACATGCTTGGAGGCTCAATATTCATTCATTCTTACATTAAATATTTATCAAGCACCTACTATGTACCAAGCAATGTTCAAGATCCTTTGGTTACATTAATCAACAAAACAAAGATTCCTGCCCTTTCCAAGCTTACATTCTCATCTGGAGGAGAGAGACAATAAACAAAAACACTATTTTAAAGATATATTTAGAAGCGGGGTAAAAAGGCAGGGGAAGGGAAATCAAGTGTTTGACTGATGGGACACCTGGGTGGCTTAGTCTGTTAAGCATCTTGGTTTTGGCTCAGGTCACGATCTCCCGGTCATGGGATTGAGCCCTGTGTTGAGCTCCGTGCTCAGTGTGGAGTCTGCTTCAGATTCTTGTTCCCTCCGCCTGCTCACTCATGCTCGCACATGCTCTCGATTTCTTTTTAAACAAATAAAATCCTTTAAAAAAAAAAAAGCGCAGAAGTGCTTGACTGCAATCTTAAACGGATTGGTCAGAAAAGGCCTTGCTGAGGTGACATTTGAGCAAAGGCTTAAAGGAGGAAGGGAGACAGCCATGCAGGAATCTAGCAGAAGATCATTCTAAACAAAGGGAACTTGGTTTGGAGGAGAGCTCAGAAGGGAGTGAAGCAGGGAAACCAGTAAGGAGAATGTTGTAAGATAACGTTTTCAGTGACTTTCCCTCCAGGCCACCCAGCTATCCACTCTCATGCCCATAACCAAGTCCAGTCAGCTCCTAAAACTCTCAAATCCACCCTCCTCCATTTCATCCTTTAGCTACTGTTGAATTATGTCCCTCCATAAAGGATATCTTTAAGTCCTAACCCCAGTCCTGGAAAAAGTGACTTTATTTGTAAATAAGATCTTTACAGAGGTAATCAAGATTAAAATGAGGCTATTAGGGTGGGCCTTAATCCAATATGACTGGTTTCCTTATAAAAAGGAGAAAATTGGACATAGAAACAGACACAAGGGAAGAAAATGTGAAGATGAATGACTGGAGTGATACATCTAAAAGCCAAGAAGGCCAGAGACTGATGGCAAAACAGCCATTAGGACGAGTCTGGGGCGCCTGGGTGGCTCAGTTGGTTAAGCATCTGTCTTCAGCTCAGGTCGTGATCCCAGGGTCCTAGGATTGAGCCCCGAGTCATCGGGCTCCTTACTCAGGGAGCCTGCTTCTCCCTTTGCCTGCTGCTCCCCCTGCCTGTGCTCTCTGTCAAATAAAATCTTAAAAAAAAAATTAGGACGAGTCAAGGAAGGACTCTCCTATAGGTTTCAGAGGGAAAATGGCCCTGCTGACACCTTGACTTCAGACTTCTAGTCTCCAACACTGTCAGGCAGCAAATTTCTGTTGTTCTAGGCCACTCAGTCTGTGATACTTTGGTATGACAGCCCTAGATATTGGTATAGTGACAGTGCCCTGTTCTAGTTCTCTCAACTACTCCATTTCATCCCACCCCACCCCAGACATCTTCATGTGGATCTCCAGGACATTGACCTCTACGCCTTTCTATCTTCACTTGTCTCCTGGCCCACTTTGGATTCCTTGACCCTTCACTACATCTTGCTAGTCTCCTCACTATTCTTCCATCATTTCTACCTGTCTGGAAGAATGCAACAGTGATTTCTCTGAGTCCTCACCTATCCTATGGATGCTGCTGGAGCTCACACTCTCTGACTGATAACATTACAAGTTCACGGTCACCAGGCTTAGCTGGGCTTTTAGCCCTGCCTGGTCATCCTCCTGTACTTCTCGGGTTCTCTCTCCTGCAACTATCTCATACTTCCTTCCTGCCAGCCTCCTCATTCCACTCTCAGCAGCAGAGCTGGATTCCAGCTTCAAGAGGAGATAGAAACCTTCTGAACTCCCTCATGTCCCACCTTCACCTCCACACCCATCCTCATGAACACCCATCTACAACTCCTTCCCTGGAAACTTACAGGGAGTCCTCTCTCCTGTCCCCTTTGGGAGGCCCATACCTCCATGCCTCTGGATCCCATTCCCTTTTACCCCTTACAGAGTCTCATTCTGAGTTATCCACAGTCTCTTGCATCTTTAATCTCTTTCTCTACTAGCTTCTTCCATTAACCTATAAATATGCTCAAATTTCTAAATCATTAAAATAAAAATTGAAAAACTCTCTGTATCCCACATTCCTCTACATTTATCACCTCTCTCCTCCCATTCACAATCCCACTTCTTTTTTTTTTTTTAAGATTTTATTTATTTATTTGACAGAGAGAGACACAGCGAGAGAGGGAACACAAGCAGGGGGAGTGGGAGAGAGAGAAGGAGGCTTCCCGCCGAGCAGGGAGCCCGATGTGGGGCTCGATCCCAGGTCCCTGAGATCATGACCTGAGCCGAAGGCAGATGCCCAACGACTGAGCCACCCAGGTGCCCCAACACAATCCCACTTCTTGAAAGAGCTGTCTCCACTTCCTTACCTTTCATACCAAGGCATAACCTTTTCTAAGAAATTACAGAGGCAGAAGCCACACTGGAGTGGATTAAGAAGAAAGGGGGAAGAAACTGAATCAACAATTATACACAACTCTTATGCTCCCTCCTAAATTGGGTCAAGCTTTCTGGCTCTAAAGGCCTATCTTCTGTCTCCCTCCCTAAAATTCTTCCTCTAGGGGCACCTGGGTGGCTCAGTTGTTAAGCATCTGCCTTCAGCTCAGGTCATGATCCCAGGGTCCTGGAATGGAGCCAGCATCGGGCTCCCTGCTCCTCGGGAAGCCTGCTTGTGTTCCCTCTCTCACTGTGTCTCTCTCTGTCAAATAAATAAATAAAATCTTAAAAAAAAAAAAAAAAATTCTTCCTCTAGGTTCCAACTAGGCCCTGTAGAGACCCAGGAGGGCAAAGGCCCCAGAATCACTAGTCATCCCTCTCTTAGCTTCTGGCCTATTTCCTGATTCTCTGAACTGCAGATCTTGTTCCTCCCAAAAGATTTTGACCCCAGCTCAGTTTCCCTCACACAAACCCCTGCCATCATCCTGGAGTTCCCAGGTGGTGCCTCAATGAGCTGCCCAAATGGGAGCCCCTCCTAGACTCCCAGAGCTTATGGTACCACCTTACTGAATCATTCGTTCAGTACCGGTCACCATGCTTATTCCATGTGATCATTCCACCATGGCTAGAGCAGGCTGGATCAGGATAGGATGCTGAGCCACATACCAATAGTCTGCAAGGAGCCTGGCCCCAAAGCTCTGGGGACTAGTGACACTCGGAGAGCTGTTCATGATAGAAGACACACAAGTGGAGATGCTTAGAGAAAAGGCAATATGCAGAAACTGGGAGGGAGCAAAAACCTGAGTGAGCCACAAAGAGAATGGGGAGAAGTCAGGCAGTTGCTACTAACAAGACACCAGAGTGCCTGCCACAGCCTCTAAGAGTGTGTTAGATGCTCCTTGACCCTATATTTAAGAGGCCTGGCTGGGCAGCTGCTCAGAGGGTTTCCTGTCTCTAATATTCCCCGAATCTGCATCACTTGCCCCTCCCTCAGAGTCTTCCCTATCACTCTGGGCAACCTACCTTGGAAAGTACAGAATGCAGCAAAGCTTGACCACAGCCTTCTGGCCTTATGGTCAATCTCCTAATCCCTGCCCTAAGCCCTTATTGAGGCCTCCAGTCCCCCATTTCTCCCAACACCCTAACCCCTCCCATCTAGACTCAGCCAAACATCATTTCACAACTCTCAAATTGCTGGGCTCCCTGCCACAATGTGAGCCCAGAAGAGCCCCAAGTTTGTGCTTTCCTGGTGACTGGACACTCAGTCTACTGTATACATTGGAGAAGACCTCAAAATCCAGTAGGAGATCCAACTGACTCAACTCTTCATTGAATCTACCACCGCCCACAATCCTGCTCTGGTCCCTGCAGACTCCTGGCTATCACTGCAATCTTCACCTCTCTCCTCATGCCCCGGCCTTACCATGGTGAATCTGAGGGTCTATGGCCAATTTGAAACAGAAAAGGAGCAGCAAGGGGTAAAAAGGAAGGATGAGACCTGGAGAGGAGATACGAGATTGAGCTACTTTTTTTTTTTTTTAAGATTTTATTTATTTGACAGAGAGATAGTGAGAGCAGGAACACAAGCAGGGGGAGTGGGAGAGAGAGAAGCAGGCTTCCCGCCGAGCAGGGAGCCCGATGTGGGGCTCGATCCCAGGACCCTGGGATCATGACCTGAGACAAAGGCAGACGCTTAACGACTGAGCCACCCAGGAGCCTGTTTTTTGTTTTTTTTTTTTTAAGTTTATTTATTTAAGTAATCTGTACACCCAACATGGGCCCCGAACTCATGATCCTGAGATCAAGAGCCACATGATATTCCAACTGAGCCAGCCAGATGCCCCATGAGCTATGTTTTTAAGATAGGAAAAAATGTTTGTAAATGGAGTCATTAATAATGATAGCAATTAACATTTATATAGCACTATATGCCCAGGTGGTATCTAAGAGTCATATGTGTATATTTCTACATTTACTCCTCATAACAACCCTATGAGGTAAGCACCGCATATATCCTGTTTTATGGATGGGAACACTAAGGCTCAGAGCACTACTTGCCCAAGGTCACAAAGCAGTAACTTACTAGCACATGGCAGAACCAGGATTCAAATCCAGGCAGTAGGTACCTGAGACCATGACCTTAATCACTATACTATAATAAATGCTGCAGAGAAAGAAAAATGTCCCTAAACCAGGGGTGGGGTGGAGGGGTACAGGGACTCCCCCTCCTTTAATCCCACCTCCACATAGCAGGTCAAGCAGAGGCTCATCAGACAAATGGGCAGAACCTTTATTTCCTAACCCACTCCCTGGATCTGTCAGAAGAAAGGACAGAGGCACAGTAGGTAGAATGCCAAATAAACCCTTCTTAAGCAATCCAGAACCCAGCTGAGACCGCACACCTGTAACTCTTCGTAGCTGTCCCTTTTCACACACCAGAGAGAAGAGGAAGCAGGACAGGGAGGCCCACTTCTGTGGATTCAAGTCTTGTTGGGGATGTTGAACAGTTACAAGAGGCTTTTCAGAGAAGGCAAAGCCATCCCAGACATTCATGCCTGGAAAATAGCTTGCTTGGCAGATCTTCAGGACCAGGTGTCTCGAACCCTTCTTCGGGGTCGTGGGCCACAGCTGGAGCTTGATGTGGGGCCCAGGCCAGGGGGTGCTCCTGGAGGCTGGTAGCCACACTCATTGGGGTCTAGGGGGTCCCGGCTGAGCAGTACCCACACTGCAGGTACATGGCGGCGCACTGTGAGGGGATCCAGGCCAGTGTCAGGTGAGACTGGCACCCAGCTGTCCTCGGTCTGCAGGAAGCGCAGCTTGGTAAGCTGGTGCAGGCCTGGAACACGCCGCTTGACAATCTCAGCACAGCTGACCGCCTTCCCTGCAGCCCGGCCAGAACCTGAGAACACCACATGCCGTGCACTACCACCCTCCAGTCGACCCAGTGCCAGCCCCAGTAGGTTGCGGATTTTGCTGCCATCTCGGACCCGCATCTCCAGGGTATCAGGAGGTAGCTGGGGCATCGGAGAAGGTGCTGGGAGTTCCACAGAGCCAGCTTTCTGGTAGTGCTCCATTCCACTTGCTGTTGTGTCTGAATTTCACGGTCCACTGCAGGGAAGTGTCAGATGAATGCTGGGCAATACGCCCCAAGCCATCCCCCAACCCCAGCTCTCCAGGAAATGGCCCTGCTCTTCATCCCAGACTTCCCAGGAACAGGACTGTATCCCCTCACCCTTGGCTTCTCAGCACAGGTGCCATGCCTACTTTACCCTGGGAAAGGGCAGTATCCCAAACACCCCATTCTTCTGGACATGGCCATAACCCTCCCTCCACCCTGGAGTCCCTGACACAGGACCAAATTCATCAAACACTGGGCTCTTTAGAATAGGCCAAGCCCCCTCATCTTGAGCTCCTTGGGACAGGGCCGTGCCCTTGAACGAGGACTTCAAGTACCTCCATTTTTACCTCAACTGTACTTTTTAATAAAGTTCTTTTCAGTTTATCTTTTTTCCAGCCTATCTTTTTTTTTTTTTTTAAAGTAAGCTTTACGCCCAACATGGGGCTTGAACTCACAAGCCCTAAGATCAAGAGTTGCATGCTCTACTGACTGAACCAGCTAGGCACCCCTTTAGCTTATCTTTTAATTCAGGCAAAAGACCCTGCAGGCAAAGCATCCCTTGATGGGAACCAAAACTACCCCTCAAGCAATAACGACTGCCCTAAGGCCAGCAAGACCCCCTCTGATTGGCCCCAAAACAATGATGGACCTGCCCTTTACTGCCCATTGCACCTACAGACCGACCTTTGCCACATTCTCCTTATATAAACCTAGAAGCACTGTCAACACTTTGAAGACAGTCTTTGAGCCTAGTGTGCTGTCTTAGTGTTGGCCCCACTGAAATAAATTCCTTTCTTGTTTCACCACCAGTCGTCTCTGCCTTTGGATTTTGTCAGCTGGGAGTGGCAGAACCTGGTCTGTTTGGGACCCCCAAAGCCAGGTGCTTCTGCATCCCTGTACCCTAGTTACACCCTTGCCCCAGACTTTTGAAAACAAGACTGAGCGCCCCTCACCCACAGCTCTCTAAGACAGGGACAAGGCCCCCTCACTCCGCTCGCAGAGGTTCCTACACTCCAAGCTCCCTGGCAAGAGCCAAGAGCCCTCCTCCAAATGCTCCTCAAACAGAATTGAACCCCTCCCCTACTCCGGGATCCTAAGAATAGGGCCGAGCACCCCTCACCCTGAGATTCCCAGTGTCGATGCCCCCAACCCAGGTCACTCAGAAACACGGAAGCAGAGGCTTGACGCGGAGGGCTGCGTGGGCTACTCCTGGTGTGGAGTCCACAGCCCGGCCCCCTTCACCGCCACAGGCGGACTCCAAAGCCCAGCAGGCCGCAGAGGTCAAGAAGCCAGCCTCCCCTCTCCTCCCTCTACCTCCAAACAACCGCACCACCGACCCCCAACGCCGCTGCGCTCTAGCTCTCACCGCCCCGGCCGCTCACGCCTGTAGTTCGATCTGGAGCCAAGATGGCGGGCACGCCGGGAGCGCGCCGAAGCCGCGGGGCCGCGCACGCCGGCTAGGGGCGGGGCCTGCGGGGCCTGCGGGGCCTCCGCGGGAAAACTGAGTACAGCCTGGTCGTCTAGGAGTGAGCTGAGCCAGGACACCCTGAGACATGAACATACAGGCAGTCTCCGCTGTTACGCCCTGGGGCACCCCTACCGGGGCGCAGAAGAGCACTGCGGAGAGGAGCCACTATCAGAGACTCGCGTCCCAAAGATGGGGAGGATCCGGTCCTGAGACGATGGCAGGGCTGGAGTCACCAGTAGACCGCACTGCAATAGCAAAGGCGACGCAGTGGGTTTCACTTGACAGGGGCAAGAGGTTCCGTTTGAAGTGGTTGCTGCTGCGCGGGGGAGAGCCTTGGTCACCGAGTTCTGCGCTTCGACCTCATTCTGTGGGCATGGTGAGCCACGGAGGCTTTTCATTAGGGGCCAGTCAAACCAGTTTGTGTGCACAGCTCACTCTGGCTGCCGACAAAGGGGGTGGGAGTGGGGAAACTGGGCAGCAACCGCCGGTGAACAGGCCGCGGGGTGCTGGGGGCGTGTCCACGGAGACTTGTACGGTGCCTAGCGTATAACAGGCGCTCAAATATTTGTTAAATGATTTGAGAATGAAACAAATAGCAGTCGGAATAGAGAAAAGTAGATTAAGTTGGGAGATATTAGGAGGTAGGTTTGGTGAGTTGGTGACTGTCTGGACTGAGAAGAAGTAAAGAGTCTAGGATGAGTCCCAGGTTTCAGTCTTAGGACGTGCTGAATTTGAGACGCTAGTGAAACCGTGCAGGTTGAGTGGCGGGCGGGCAGGCCATTGTAAAGGGGTTTGGGGCAACAGCACTCCCTGAGACCACAAGGGGGCAGCAAACACTTGGTGGAATGAGGCACCAATCTCTGTCTCAGCTCTATCACCAGGCTCCCTCCTTCTCCAGCGCAGCAACCCCCACCCCCCCACACACAGCCCATCCCCACCAGAGAGCCCAAAGCCCTGCAATCAAACCTCTTCTGGGCTCCTCTTCCCGCTTAATAGCACCAAGTAAACTCCCAAGAGAGAAACTTCAAGGATCCTGCCTTTGCACATGCTGCTCTCCTGGCTCCCAAATATCCTGGATATCACCTTCCAGGGCTGCCTCCCTCAACCCTTCCTCTTCTGTGCTCCAAAGGACCCAGTTGGTGGGTGGGCTCTTTTCTTTGACCATCTCCCTAGCTAGTCTGTGCAAGGCAGGGATCACATCCTCCCCACCTAGCATGGTATCTGAAATATAGAGGATACTTGATAAATGTGGGATAAATGGGTGCACAAACAAATGTTTCACTCATATCGATCAAATGAGAGCATTTGTCCTGAGAGCTCTACATCCCCCAGAAAGCCAGACCAGGATGAGTATAGCTCCTGGTCCAACCACTAGAAAGGCTGACAATTCTGCCCTCTACCACCCCCATCCTCACCATCATTCCCATCATAGACCAGGAAGTTGGCACATTCCTCCAATGATTTCTATAGTTTATTGTCACTGGAATAGGACACTGATGTGGGGAGGGGGTGCAAATAGCAAACCTCAAGTAGCCAGACCTCTGACCTCAGAGCCCCACCTGAACACAGAGAGGTAGGCTGCGAATCCAATAAATACAGAGCTGCCTCTGCCCTGTTACAAAGGCAGTTTAGCACAGGGCCCTGGAGCCTGGCTGTCCTGGGCCACCCAGGAATGGGAAGCAGCCATCACTCCTCTGCTGGCTTCACTTGCTTGGCGGCCTCTAGCTGGCAAAGTAGCTCATCCCACTGCACAAATTGCTTGGAGAGAAGCATTGTCTGGTGGCAGGTCAAGGTGAGAACAAGAGCCTGAATGAGGTAGTGGAGAGATTTTCCATCTGCCAAAGGGTTGGGGAGGAGGGGAACAGAAAGGTTCACTGGGATGGGATGAAACAGACAGAGCTGCTGGAGATTGAACAAAAGGAGAGGGCCTTGGACAGCATTCCTTAGGGGCCTGGCTGAGCAGAAAGGATACAGTCTTGTTGTATTCCTCCAGGAGAGCCTTGGACTCCTCAGTGATCTCCACACACTGGTCCTATGGGGCCAACGTATGGCAGAGAAAGGAGTTGGATAAAGCCCCCACTTCCCACTAACTTTCCTGCCTTATCAGGGACCCTCACTCCCCATAAAGCCTAGAAAAGGTAGTGTTTAACCCCAGAGCTAAAAGGAACAAATTTCTAACGGGACACTTTCAAGCTCCAGAATGGGTACCCTAACAGCAGCCCTAAGGGGGAGTGACCACTCATTTAAGGAAACATTCCTGCTAGTATATGTCTCCTCCTTCCCTGTCCCCTGTATCTGAATCCTCTTTGAACTTTAATCTAAGGCCTGGGAATGGTAAAACAAAACAAAACAAACAAACAAACAAACAAAAAACAGCTCCTCCACTCAATGTCAAGGACACACCATCCCCAGAAATTCTTGGGCACCTCCCATCATCAACCTTCTGCTGTCTCAGAACAGTCCTACTCAGAGAGGCAAGAGACCTAAGGCAGATGGAAGATAAAGAATAAACCTTCAAGTTTCCCCTGGAGCTAACATGAGGGTAGCCTGATGCTGCTTCCTCAGGTGGCAGGGGTGGGGACTAGGAGCCTCACCACTTCTACTTTCCCTTCCAGTCCTCACCCCTCCCATACCTGCTGCTGGATGTGGATCTGGGCCAAGCGCTGCAGGCGGGCAGCATGCTCAGGAACGGCTGTAAAACACAACACGCACTGCCCGATGATGCTTGTGCCTTCCCCCGGGACTGCTCAATAGTCTATTAGGTCTTCAGCAGGATTAGAGTATTGAGTGGAGAAGCTAAGCAAACGCCAGGCTTCATCGACCACTGCAGCTAAAGGTGGTGGGGCTCCCTGCCCACCCCAGTCTTACTCTAGGACCCAGAGGCGGCGAAGATACAGGCTCCTAGGAGAAAACAAAACCTTGGGGTCCCCAGAGTTGCCCCATGCCCCCACCCCAGTGTTGTAAGCAGGGTGAAGTAAAGAAAGCTTTGCCTATCATGGGATCTGTCCCTTTGCTCTCAGCCCAGTGGGACCAGGTCTGCCTGGAAGAGAGAGCCTGCAGGTGGGCTGAGGATGAATGCCAAGTTCCTAAGCTAGACACTTGGAATCCAACACCCAGAGCCTTGGCCACCATGCTGGGCCCACAGCTTAAGGCTGTCAGACCCTCAGCAAGGGAGGGGAGGGGGAACTAGGAAAAAATACCTCCAGAGACAGACAAGATGGATATCTGGATTCAATTAAAGTCACTGTCTGCTTGTCAAAAGAGGCCCAGGGACTGCACTGGGAAGTGTGGTGGGAAGAATTTACACACATTCACATGCCTGGCAGAAACTCTTACAGTAAAATCTGGGCTACGCAGCACCGTGCAGAACATATGCTGAGGGGGTGAGGAAGAAGGTAGAAGGAATACCCAGAGTTGGGGGCTGCTGGACTTAGACTAGTGTCCTTAGGTCCAAACTGCCTGAGGTTCTGAAACTGAACTCTCTGCTCTGGCCATTTTAATCCCAGTGCAGGTAGCAGGTACGCCCAGAGTGAGGGTAAAGACAAGGAGCAGACTAAGCTTGAACCCAGGGAACCTGAGGCACAGGGAAGTCCTGGCCATCCACCCACCTCCCCAAGCAGAAGAGTAGAGCTACAGCCCCAAAGAGGTACCTTTGATGTGAGCGCTGTCCAGCATGGGCACCAAAGCCTCCACCTGCTCCAGGAGTGCAATCTGGGATAAGATAAACTGCTCCTCTGAGGCAAAAACAGACAAGACAGTGGCAGTGAGGTAAGCCTGGGCACTGCTACTCCTCTGCAAGGGGCTGAGGCCCTGGCAGGGGAGATGGCTGAGTCCTGGAGCATGGGCCAGCTACTCTGCCCATTGCCCCCTTCTCTAGGTGCACATTCACCCATTCTGCCCCCACCTCTCCTAGGTGCCTCTGGTATGAGCCATCTTGAGCCCAAGGAGCCTCTAAATTTCTTCAAATCCCACCTTTCTTAAAGTTTTAACTCTAAGGCCTCTTCCTCTAGCCTCCTATCAACAAACTCAGTGATGCCACAGGAGACAAAGTACTTCAGACTTGGGTCTCCATGCCCAAGGACTCCTGGGAAGGTGTGAAAGAGGAGACATGTGGCAGAATATCAGGCAGGTTCTGCTCAGTGGTCCTGACAGGCAAGCTTCTGGAGAGCTGGGGCAGTAACAGCAGAGCCCAGTGAGAAGAGCAGGATCTGGACTGGACCTGGCATAGATGATTTCAATGGTTGCAGTGAGTAGGAAGCACATTCAAGAAGGGATGACTGTTGGGGCGCCTGAGTGGCTTAGTCATGAAGCGTCTGCCTTCGGCTCAGGTCATGATCTCAGGGTCCTGGGATCGAGCCCTGCATCGGGCTCCCTGCTCAGCGAGAAGCCTGCTTCTCCCTCTCCCACTCTCCCTGCTTGTGTTCCCTCTCTTGCTGTGTCTCTCTCTGTCAAATAAATAAATAAAATCTTTAGAAAAAAAAAAAAGAAGGGATGACTGTTATGTCAAATATTTGGAGGCAAGGATGCTTATCAATTAATAGAGGAAAAAGAATTCAATTGGCTGAACTGGTGCAAAGAGAGCACAGGAAACAGAGCTGCATGGGAACGTAGATCCATAGACTATCGAAGGCTCTGAATGGCAGGCTAAGGAATTAGGATTTTATTCTAGCAAGGAGAGAGACGGAGATGCTGAGGTTCCAAAGTAGACAAAGTAGCATGTTGGAGATGTGTTTGGGGAAGAGGATACTGGATCACATGCAAGAAGGGAAAGACTAGGGTCAGGAAGAGGACTTAGAAGACTGCAACTACTCATGTATGAGGGGACAGACACTGAGGCAGTGGCCAGGGAGGGATGGAGAGGCTGGACTCCATAGTCGGTGTAGGAGAAGATCTCCTGAACTTGGTACCTGAGCCATGGCAATGGTTTAGGGATGTTCTGGTTCACCACCATATACCTCACACCAAGGATGGTCTGGATCACAGTAGATGATCGATCATTAAACATCTTTTGAATGAATGAACAAACACAGGTACTTTGCAAACCCTGCCTCATGGAGTGGCTGACTAAACTGAGTAGCAGACATTGCCAAGTCAATAGTTCCTGCCTAGAACTCTGAAATCCCAGTGCTTTCTCACATGAAAGAAAAATGTTGAAACTCATACCAATATTCTAACCTCTCCCAAATGCAATGCTCTGCTCCCACCCTTTCCTAGAAGCTCCCCTGTCTAGTGAGCAGAAGTGAGGAAGGTTCTAAAGGAAAATCCCAGAGACAGACCACGGATAGAACACTGGAGTAGTTCCCACTGTTGTTGGCACCATGGCCCGCACCTAGCTCAGAACGATACCACACCCAAGGCCTCCTAGAGGACTACAGGATGACCTCAGGTCTCAGCCCAGAGCCAGGCCAGAATTCCAGACAGCAGCTTCCAGGGCTGTATCCATGAGAGGACTGGCAGAGAGGCCATCTCTGTGCCCAACTTCCCCCACAATCCATAATCCCCAGATTCATGTGCACACACTGTCCAGCACTACCTGCTAATATGAATTGCAGCTTAGAGGCATCAGGTATGGCAATGCGGTCAATGTACTCAGGATCCAGATATTTGATCAGGTCTTCAACTAGAAAAGAAGCAAGATGGAAAATGGAATGGGGCTGGGGAGTGGGGAATCTGACTTATGAAGGATATTAGGGGATATTAGAAGGATATTAGTGGTCAACCTTGGGGAGAGTCTTGAGTGAGGAGATGACATCCACAGTGCCCATCAGCAGGCCTCCATCAGGCCCCACCTCCCTGTCTCTCCCCTCTGACCACCTCCTGGCTAACCTCAGCCTTTACAGCTGGGAACACAATTGCCTCCACTATCCTGGGGCCCTTAGCATTCCCACTGACCTACCTTCACCAAAGGTGGAAGGTCCCTTGCCCCTCAGTGCCACCAAGACAAGTCAGAGCTTTTTCAAATTTTTAGGTTGCTTGCTTTGACATAATCAAAAAGGTATGGCTAAAAAAGCCTGGGGTTCTCAGGCCCAATTTCCTTCCTGCCTTTGAACCTTGCCTATGGAAATCCCATATCTCTCCTCCTTACTTTACCAAGAGGGCCTTTGAGGCAGAACTCTTATCCCATAACTCAGGACACTGTCATGGGCTTGGAGTTTAAGCACAACATCCCACTTTACCATTTCAGCAAGGAAAAATCTTCACATTCTATCCCCATAGGGCAATTCCAGTGACCTACTGGGCTGGAGGGCAAGGGCCAGGTCCCAGGAAGCACAGGCATGGGAAGGAGGTCAGGCAGGCACCCTATGGAATCACTTACTCTTTTTGTACAGAATCTTCACCCTCTCCCTCTTGCTGGCAATGTTCCCCAAAGCCACCTGTACCTTGACTAGGCCATCAGCCACCTGTAAGGGGATTGAAAGTTAATTCCAAGATTCACCTCTTGACTCAAGGCTTGAAAGAGGTAAAGAACACTCATTCCCTCAGACTCCCAAGTCTCCTTGACCCAGCAAAGTAGGTTGGCCCCCTTCTCTTTTCTTAAGGGAGATGCAACCCCACCTTCTGGGAATCCTCAATGTGAAGGGGAAGATAATCATGTAGTCCCTGGGAAGTTTCAAGTCTGACTAGGGAGGTAATTAACTATACTAGACTTCATAGGGCATTAGCATATCCTATATATTCTATTCCCTGGTTCCTACCTCTCTAGCTGAACCTACCTAGGCTTTAGGGGTAGAGGGTGAGGAATCCCGATATTAAAGGGTCAAACAAAGGGAGAGACCATGGGAGTGAATGATCTCACCCAGGTTTTAGAATACAGGGTAAGGAATGCCAATATTCAAGGGTCAAATATATGGGGAGGCAAACAGGACTAAGCAGCAACAGCCATAGCTGTAGGAGGAAAACAAGGATTTAGTGTCATAGACGTCAACCGGAGCAAATGTTTTGAGAAATCAGTTCTCAAATGGGGCATAATCTGCTAGTGACAACTAATTCCACAAGAAGTGTACAAAAAGACATCATTACCTCTGATACACTTAACTCCAAGGTATGCCTGACACTCCACCTTCAGTAAAAGGTCTTCCCATAGTAAAAAGGGGGTGAGGGGGTGGGGGTTGGGAGAACTAAGCTTCACAGTTGTCAAAATTCAGTCACTGGTGTGGACTGCCGGTCCATATCTCAACACCCAGTACCCAATCCCTTCCCCTCTTAGTCCTGGCTCGTTCAGACCTCACCTCCCACCCCTGGAGCCTTCCTTATCCACCTTTGCTCTGCCTCCTCTGGCGTCCCATGGACCTCTTTCTGTACAGTATTTAGCAATTAGTTACGCAGGGCTCTGTGACGGCCCTTCCATTGCGGACTTCAGCTCTTACTGAAACTCTCGTTAGTCAGCTTCTCGAGTGTGTCAGGTCTCCCCAGCTAGGCCGCGAGGACAGAGGCGGAGTCTTAGTCACATTTCACACTGAGCCCATCGCAATCGGTCCTAATAACCCGCAATGCCCTCCATGGAAATGGACCCCGAGGGTCCGATAAGCTCTGCAAGGTTTCGAACCTTTATTATTTCAAAGGCCGGGCTGCGGGAGATGAGACTGGAGCGGTAGCATCCATCCCGACGACCAGGCCAGTAGACCGCTCTTGCTCTGCCCCAGAAAGAGAGCACTGGATCTCAGATCGCTCACCTTCCGAGAGCCGCGCGGCCCGCCCGACCCGTACACCCAGCGCTCCAGTTCCTCCACACGGGCCTGTAGCCGCTGCACATCGGTCACAGCCGCCATAGCTACCGCCGCCCGCCTCAGCCGGGGAACAGCCAGAGGGCGGGACATCCGGCCAAATAGAGAAGGCGGGCTAATCCGAGTGCCTGGGCGGACCTCGATACGGGAAGTTGCGTCACGATTCAGCCCTCCGATGCCGGAAGTGACCGGCAGGGCCCGTGAAAGGTGTCAAAAGCTGTCTGGTTACCTAGGCAACGGTTACCCTAGCCAACCTTCCAGCTGTCGAGCCCTACCCTAGCTTCCAGCTTCTGCTTGTCCAAACTTTTGCCTTTCTTCTAATTCCAGGGTACCAGAGAGGTTTCCCACCCCATTCCCCGAGATTGCCCATATAAATACACCTATTTTTTAAGGATTGGTCCATTCCCATAGATCAGTAGGAGACTCCGTGAGATGCCATAATCTTCAGGAGTCTTTTAGGGTTCAAGCAATTAAATGTCTTGCCCAAGGCCACTCCGCACTCTACTAGTAGAATCAGGATTTGCACTCAGGCAGTCTGATTCATGAACTCCACCCCCTCTGCTTTCATGGACCTTTGCTGTTCTGTCTTCCCCTCTGAGAAACCCTGGCCCAACACACCCTGTGTATACCACATAATCCCTCCCTAACCCCCAGACCCAAACAAAAAGGAGAGGAAGCACTGGAGAGGGAGGGACTGCACCTTTATTATTCAGATGTGACCTGAGGGACGACTCCTTCACAACACCCCAACCTAACCCTTCACATGGCTTCTGAAGGGAAGCAGGTCTGATTTGAAGAGGTGGGGTCCTAGAGATGACACTGACACAGGGAGGCACATGAGGAGATGATGGGGGTTACTGGGGGCAGAACTCTTTGGTAGATGCTGCTGGGGTTGGCCAGGGAGGAGATGCTCTCCGTTTACAATGAGGTAGATGTAACATAAAAAAAACCCAAAAACAAAAACAAAAAAAAACCTCTTTGGCTTCAAGTCCACATGGCATGGTAGGGGGTGGAGGTCATCTCCCAGGGCTGGGTCCTAGAGTGGGCACCCTGGAAGAATCAAGGTGTGGGGGGCTGGGACTCTTAATTCCAAGTGGGAGTTCTCAGGGTGAGGGGCTGGAAGGGGGCCCTGTAGGGAGTGGAGGTACAGGGTTGGTTGGGCCCTGGGAAGCTGGCACAGGCTGGCGACGGGCAAAGAGGACACCTGACAAAGGGGTGAGGAGATGGTGGAGGGAAAACACAGGCAGGAGGGGGTAGGCACAGAAACAGAAGGGGAAAACAAAAGTCAGTGTCCTGATTGTTAGAACACCACACACATATCCCTGTCACAAACCAATGAGGACAAACCCCTTAGGTCAGTGGAGACTCCTGTGCCAATATAGATACCCTCAAACAGGTAAACAAGAAATATTTACACTGATACATAGGCCCATGACAAGGCAGACATCCCATGGTACCCATGCCAGAGAGGTCATGCCTTAGACTCCATGCCATTGTAGACACCCCTTTAACCCATGCCATTGTAGCAATCCCCTGAACCCCACATTACCCATGCAAGTTTGGATATCCCTGAACCTCATGCTAGCTGAAAAAATCTAAAATCCCCATGCCAGAGCAAATACCCCTGACCTCATGCCAGTATAGACAGCCTGCTGTACCCATACCAGTGTAGACCACCCCGTTGATCTCTAGGGCCATGTTGATACTGCTGATACCACTGCCTGCCAGACTGAGAGGCCCATCCAGCCGCTCTTCTGTCCAGGAGGGGCAGGGAGTCACATTTCGGAGAATCAGACTTCAGACTTATAAGCTCCCCCCTCCATCCTTATAGACAGCCCCCATTCCACTTCAGCCCGATACCTACAATCACACAGTTGTCTATTGAGGGATCTTTCTGCCCCACCTCCAACATTTATGTCCTCCCTCAGTGCACAGGTCCGAAGCCCTCTCAGCAACAAGCCCCTCCTCACCCCTCAGGGGACCCTTGCCACGGGGCAGGAAACTGGGGGGAGCTCCAGGTTGAGGTGGATCCATGTGCCCCATCAGCACAGCCCTCTTCTCTGGGGGCTCCTCTGGTGCCAACTTCTCCCTTGCAGGTCCCAAAGCCAAGCCCACAGGCAGTGCCAGTCGAGGGGCTGGAATTCCGCTTTCCTCTGGAAGAACAGGTCATTAGACTCTCCTAGACCAACCAACTCTGCCTCTGCATTTGGTTCTCCCCCCAGGCCTGGGACCAGTGGAGGTCACCCAAGCTGAAGCACCAATTTTGATCCGCCCACCCCCCATCCAAAGTCTCAGCCTCGAAGCTCTGAAGCTGGAGAGCCCAAAGGGCCAATATATATGTCTAGGTTGGTCCAAGATGATGTGGGTCCTTTCCTTGTTCTTAGTTATTAAATAATACAGGTCACAGGAGGCAAAAACTACATGCAAACAGAGCCCTAGGTGGACAGGTGTGGAATGGAGCTCTTCTAGATAAAGGACCTTTTTCTGAGCTTCAGGTCCACACAGCAGGAACCCGTACCCCAGACCTCCCACGGCTTCACTGACCCCAAACCTCAGTACCCCTAAACCTTAGTGGTCAGCAAACCCCAGTGCCCTGTCAGTCCTTGCTGCCCTCAGACCTCAATGCTTCCCAGACTTCAGAGTCGCCACATTTTAATGTTCTCTATATCTCAGCGCACCCTCTAAGGTCTCAGAGACGCCCAAACCTCAACCTCTCCCCCCTCACACCTTTCTTAATGGGGCTCGGGCTCAGCTGCGCGCAGGCGTGCGCCGGCAGGCCGGAGGCGGAGCCTTGGGCAGGACAGGGGCTGGGCGTGGGCGTGGGCGTGGGCGTGGCGGCGCCAGAACCCGAGATTTGGCCCGGAGTTCCCCGAGGGGTAGGCCCAGCTAAGCCGTAGAGCGGGGCGGCGGTATAAGCCTGACGACGGCCTTCGCGCCGGTTGCTGTCAATGGCTGCCTGGAGCTCCCCCGGGGAGCTGAGCGCCCGCGTCTCGCACTCGTACGGGTACAGGTACTTCATGTACCTAGGGGCGGACGAACGAGGAGGGGTGGGTGGGAGGCTGGACCCAACTGATCAAGCCCACAACGGAACGTCCGCCCCTGGGCCCTCCACGCCCTGTGGCCCCCTTCCCAAGCCTTCCCCCCTCCGCTCGCGCGCCTGGCCTCACTGGGTGCGTAGAGTGAAGGCTGCCGACGTGATGGTGGTGGGCAGGCTGAGGCCGCGCGTGACCTCCCGCCACACCTTGCGGTTGATGACTTCCACCAGGCCGCCTTTGGCTGTCACCAGGCGAAAGAGCGCGTACAGGTCCAGCACCTGCTTTGCCATGATGGGCACACGGTTCACTGGCGTCCCTGGTGGGAGGTGGACAGAGAGTGAGGACACTAAGACTAAGACCCTGTCTGCGGACATCCTCAAGGACTGAAGGAGTCGGTTGCCTGGACGAGGCCAGGGTACAGGGCGGGACCTCTGAGAAAAGGGAAGAGGGAGGGATGGGGAGGTGGGATTCCAGGCAGAGCCCACAGAGCCCCCAAGCCCTGCACTGTAGCAGGAAGGACAGGAAGCTAGATCAGGGGTCGGTAAACTTCTGTAAAAGTCCAGACGGTAAATATTAAAGGCTTTGAGGGCCAAACCGCCTCTGTCCGAACTACTCCACTCTGCCGTTGTAGCTTGAAAGCAGGTATGGAGGATATCTAGAGGAATGGGCCCGGCTGTGTTACAATAAAAACTTTATTTACAGACCCTGAAATTCGAATTTCACACGTCCTGAAATGTTACTGAAATGTTATTCGTCTTTTAATTTTTTCCACTATTTAAAAATGTAAAAACCATTCTTATCTCGCAGGCAGCTAGATTTGGCCAGCCGGCTTTAGTTTGCCGACCCCTGGGGTAGACCGTAGTAAGGACTTCCGGACAGTGCTGAAGAGCTGGACTCCCCTAAGCAGCGGCCGGGGGATGGCTGCCCGAGACCGGCGGATGGCGGATGGAAGGAGAAGCAGCCCCCGCCTCGGCTCGCCAACTCCGCAGCTCACACCGCCCCCGCCGGCCAGTCCTGACAAAGGGGCCTGTCTGCGCTGAGCGATGGGCCCCAGTTAATTCCTTACCGATCCCGTCCCCTTCCGCCGCCGCCTTTGGACCCGAACAATTAGCTGCGGCCTGATTAATGGGGGGAAATTATCGGTCCCGCGGGACCTCCTCCCCCAGCAGAGGGAGCGGAGGGAGGCAGGGACCGGAGGGAGGCAGAGCTCCCGGCCTGAGGGTGATGGAGGAAACGCTGGGACCTGCTCAGACCACCCTACCCCACTTCCCCAGTGGAGGGGAGACCTTGAGGAAGGGGAGGGAGGGGACATTGGGACCAGAATGACTGGGCCTCCCTGGGAAGCAAAAAAGACCTGGGGCCCCACTGAGGGTCCCTGGCTAGAAAGGATCTCAAAAGGGATGCTGGTCCTACAGTGGGAGCCTGGGGGGCTTTGACCAGCAGCTGCACTAAGGGAGGGGGGTGCAGTGCAGCTAGTTAATTAGTGGCTTATCAGGCCAAGCTCCGAGTGAGTTAATTAGCTTTGTAGAGAGAGATAATGAGTCAGTCTTCGGACCCATGAATCTGGGGAGAAGCCTAAGTGATGGACTGCCGCTCACCCTGATCTCCTCCTGGACCCTTGCATTTTCTTCTAGCTCTGAGATTCCTGGAAAAGAATTCCCCCTCCTCCACAACCCCAACTCGCATGGTCCCCAGCCTATCCTTTGAGAAGTCCTTCCTTCAGTCTAATCCCAGTCCTTCCTGCTGTGGAGCACATTGGGTGTCCCCTGCCTAAAGCAAGGGGAAACTGAGGAGAGACAAGGCTGGACAAAGGGCCACTGAAAGAGGAACAAGGCATTCCCAGCCCCCCAATCCTGGGGACCCCCCCCAGGCCAACCCCCTACCAATTCCCCCTCCACCCTCCCAATTGATCCCACACTCATTAACCTGCCAGTGGGCTGGCCACTAATTAATCCCTGGGTGGAGGAGGGGGGCAGGGTCAGAGGTTAAAGACGCTATTGAGGGCCCAAAGGATAGGTGTTGCCAAGCTCAGGCCTCTGCAGAGAGGACCCAACCTAGGGACTAAACCCTGGGATCTCCCTTCCTCAAAACTGGTAGGTGGGGGTCCTTCCCTTACATCACCCCACTCACCCCTCTTCTGCATGAAGCTAAACAGGTCATCCAGAAATTCCTTCCTCTTGGGGTCTCCATCAAGCTCGTACAGCTGGGGAAGGACTGAGGTCATTTTTCAGCTCCACTGACTGCCCCCCTCCCCCTGGGACCCCAACTCAGGTTATACCCTGAATAAGGGTTCTCAGCTGAAAGGGTGGGTTGGGTCTGAAATGTGGACTCCCTGGCATTAGACTCTCTCCCCATGAGGGTAGGTAGGGCACTTTTTTCTGATATACACGCAGACCCTCCACTGGCCAGGGGGGCCCTGGGAAGCTCAAACCATCCCTCTGGGGAATAGGGGATGAGAGGAGGCTTAGGAGGCTCAGCCTGCCCTCCAGGGCATACACAGAGCCCCAGGGAGGAAGTCAGGCTAGGATAGTGCGTCATACTGAGGAAACTGACAGCTGTTTTTGAGGCACTCATTCACTCTTGTTCATTCCTGCAAAGGCTTCTTGCTTTTCACATCCCCATGTACCAGAGCTGGGGACGAAGGGCAGAGATACCTCTAACCCATTCCTTGGGCAGAGTGGATACTCAGAAGCTTCTGGATTGAAACCTGGGGCCCCTCAGCCTACCTTCTGGTCTCTTTCCAGGGACAGTGACCTACCCACTACAGAGGCTGCCACAGAGGTAATGGCCCTGCACCACCCAGGACCTGTGGGGTCAGAACTTGAAAGGCCCAGAGGTCATCCCACGCATTTCCAGTCACCTGGAGCCCCATCTCCAGTATCACCTCCCCAATACCACCCAGGAGAAACAATCCCTAGAGTAACACTCATTTACCCAGAATAACAGTCCCTGAGTAACACCAATAGGTAACACTCCATTCCCCCAATAAGAACTCTCAGAATAAAAAAAAACACCCATGAGTAACAAACCCCAGAGATCCACTTTAGACCTACACTCCCAAAAGAACTGAGCCCAAAGTCTTAGATGGATACCCACAAATAACAAACATGCTCTCCAAGTAATAATCCCCAGAATTATACTCAGGAGAAACAGTCACAGAGCCACAGAGCTCTGAATAACTCTCCCAGTTTGACACTAATGCCACAGAGTACTAGCCACAGATGAACACTTCTGGAAAATACCCAAGACCAACATCCTACAAGTAACATCACCAGAACAGCACACCTAGAGTCAGAGCCCTTCATAATACCTTCATAGTGACAGCCTGAAGCAGTGCCTTAGAATAACATTCAGATGGGTTCCACGGAGAGGAAGAACCTCAAATTAAGGCTCTATGAGTAAGATCTGGTCATTCCCAGCTGTACAGGAGCCCTTTAGTCACACCACGGCTGTAGTGGCCATCACAGACTAGGAACTGTCACCCACAGAACTCAGGCCAGGGAGAGGATTTGGATGAGGGCAATGCAAGAGGGAAGAGATGAGGGGGGTATCAGCTTGCCAAAGGAGTGGCAACCTCCAGCCTGCTTCCAAAGACAGAAATAGGCAGCCCAGGAAACCCCCACTGGTTGCTGGAATATGACCTTGCGACTTGATGTGTGAGAAGGTAGGGTAAGATGGTTCTGGCACTGCAATCCCCATTCCTCAGATCCCACTCCCTCAAAAGAATTCTTGAAGTTCCTCACCCCTCCCACCTTTCCTTCCAGCCTCACCAAGAGCCTCCAGTCTGTCATGCCTCCTCCATGTTTCTGGGCGTCTCCTGCACCTTTCAGTGTGTGCCTATGCACTTCTTTCCATGTCTCTGGGTGTCCGTTTCTCCCTCCCTGTCACCATCTATCTTTCAGTCTTCCCCCCTGTCTCTCTCCAGGTCTCTGTGCCTCTGTCTTTCCATCCTGCAGAGGGCAGTGGGGGTGGGTGGGCTAAGAATCACCTGGCTTTGCTTTTCCCAGAGAGGAGAAAGGGGAGAGGGCCTGATATGGAGGGGGTCTTACCTGCTTGAACTGTTCCTCGTAGGTCCATTCATGGGGATGAGGTCCAGGGGGTTGACTGGAAGGTGAGCTGGGGCCCTGTGTCCCTGGACGGCTCTCCTCGGCTGCCTCCTCCTCTGCCCCGGCTTCCTCCCCTTCCTCATCCTCTTCAGCATCCTCCTCTTCTTCAGTCCCAACCTCCCCCAAAGCCCCCTCAGGGGCCTGAAGGGTCCGGGGGCCAGGCAAGGGAGGTAGTGGTGGTGGCAGTGAGTGTGGAGGGGCCAAAGGCCCCACCCCTTGGGCCAGGCGGGCTGCCTGCTGCCTCTGCAGGGCCTCCATTACAGCTTCCAGGCGCAGTCCCCCCGCTGGTGGGGGGGCTGGCACCAGGCGGGGCCCGGAGGAAAGGGCCGCCTGTGGGGGTGGGAATTATGAGTGTTGTGCCCTGCTGCCCCCACAACCCCCAGCACAAGAGGAGGTGGTCATTGATTCAGGGAAGTGTGGGGGGCCATAAGAAAAAAGGAGAAAGATAGCTTTCCCAGAGATCCACAGAGACAGAGGTAGAAAGAGCAGGAGAGACAAGAAACCAGACCCAAAAGGACAGAAATGGACATTGACAGAGGACAGGTAGAGACAGCAGATCAGAGAGGGTGACAAGGACCAAGAAATGGGGGGGGGGGGAGAGAGAGAGAGAGAGCGAGAGCACAAGCGAGAGCCAAGCAAGAGACAATGACAGGAGAGATATGGAAATAGAAATAGAGATGGGACTGAGAGACAACGAGAGACAGAGGTGGGGAGAGACAGAGATATCAGGCAGAGACAAGAACAGAGAGACAGAAGTGGGGAGAGATGAGATTGATAGAGATACTGGGTAGAGAGGGAAGGTAAGAGACATAGAGGAGCAAGAGATAAATAACAAGACCTGAGTGACAGGCAGTCCAGAGAGAGGGACAGAGACAGAGGGGGAGAGAGAGACAAATAGTGAGACAGTGGTTGAGAGAGACAGGGAAAGACCGACGCAGCGGGAGACAGAGACTGAAGAGAAAAAAGATTAGAAAGAAACAGGGTGAGACAGTAAATAGAGGGAAACAGGGACAGAGGCAGGGAAAAACAGACGGAGGGACGGGGCAGAGACGCAGAGGACCAGCACTGAGGAGGCGCGGGAACAGAGGGCGGCGGGAGCAGAGCCCGGGACCGGGCGGGCTGGGGACCGCGACCGCGGGGTCTCGACGCCCACTCTCTGGCTCCCCACGCCCCGCGGCGCACTCACCAGCCTGGCGCGGCCCGGTGCCCCCGGCGTCTCCACGGCGCTCCCTCTGCTCCGCCCGCCTCTCGGGCACCCCCTTGCTCGGCTCGCTTCCCTGCGCGGGGTCCCCCGCCGTGCGCTCCTGCAGCGGTGCGCTCTTCTGGCCGCCGTGCGCTCTTCTGGCCGCCGTGCGCTCACGCGCCGCTCTGCCGGCGGCGGCCGCGGGGGCGGGACCCGAGAGGGGCCGGGCGGGCGGGGGCGCCGGGGGAGAGGCCCCGGGGGGCTCTGCCGCTCCCAGCCCCCCAACAGGTGTTTCCCCCCTCCGTACTGCCAGGTTGGGGGGAGGGGGCGCTGGAGAGCCGCAGGGAATCGTTTAAAGGAGAGTGAGGAGTCTAACACCCTTGGACTCTGGACCAGGGCCCCGTCACACCCACAAGGCGTGCCCCCCAAATCCACACTCAGTGCCCGGCATTCACACACAAATAGCCGTGTTCACACCCTGTCACAAGCTCAGGCACACAGCTGCCCTGTCTCACATATTTGGTTACACGGACATTATAGCGCCAATGGCCTGGGCAGGTTGTGATCATGAGGGGAGTCACTCTGCAAGACGCTGAGGTGAATGTGGAGGGCCTGCACAGAGAGAAAGCTTCTCCCCCTGCCCTGCCCAAGTGCTGTCCCCAACAGCACGCACGCTGCAGATTGCGCAGTACGTGCCCATGGTGGTGGACTCATACATCTGCACTCACACACTCAGGTCTCTGAACTGATTCCACATCCACAGCAGCAGGCTACACACACCACAAGCAGATACATAGTCACTCTTTCTTTTCTTTCTTTCTTTTTCTTTTTCTTTCTTTCTTTCTTTTTCTTTTCTTTCTTTCTTCCTTCCTTCCTTCCTTTTTCTTTTTCTTTTTTTTTTAAGCTCTTGTAACCTTCTGTTATGGACATTTTCAAACATATACCCAAGAAGAGTGCATAGTATTATGAACCTCTGGTATCCATCCCACATTTCAACTGTCATTATTACCATTTTGCCAATCTTCACACACATCCTCAACCCTTTTGTATGAGACTCCACAGTGTGTATCTCCAGACCCCTTCAGCCAACTGTTCCAGGCCCACTCTACCCCCAGTAATCCCCCAGATGCTGAGATGCTGTATCTTATTTGGGGGCCCTGAGTGGCAGGCCACAACTTTTCCTCTGAGAAGACTGGACCCCACTTCTCCCAGGCACTCTCATGCCTTCTCCAGTTTCTTCCTGTGCCCAATACATGTACTTACTAAAAGCATGAGGGCCATCCAGGAGTGATTCCAAGTGTGTGAGTAAACAACCTGTATCTGTTGATTTGACACCTGGCATGAGCGTGAAACTCACTATGTCAGATCCAGCACCAGGGACCATCCCCTGACCTCATACCCAGTGAGGCACACTGTTCCCAGGGCCAAGATTCCTCTAGGAGGCAGAAATTCAGGTGTGACTTTGCCTCCTTCCTCCTCCTCCACCCTCTCCCAATCAGTCCCCTCCTCTCAGACCCAGCTTGCCCTGGCCTGGATCACTAGCTCTTCTCACTTCTCTTCTTGTGCTGGGTGACACCTTGCTGCTCTTCTTGTCCTCTATCCTCCACCCTTGTCCCCTGTCCAGATTCCACTGCAGCACTAAGTCCTTGTTCTCTTTAGCCCATCTCTGGCCATACTAAAACTCAGTACTGCTCACACCTTTGGCTCACTCCAGTGTCCTCCTGCTCAGATTTCAGACCTGAGAGCCAGCCAAACCCCAACCTCTCAAGGATCCTTGGTGATCCAACTGCCCTCAGTATTGATGCCTGCTCCCCCATAGCTTTGTGTGGTGTGAGTTCTCCTGGGGAGAGTCCTGCTCCCTCCTCTGGGCCCAGAGGGGAGAATCTGACTGTGCAGAAGCAGACATACTCTAGGGGCTCCTGGGGAACTCAGACAGAGGGTGGAGCTCTGCAGAACCCCTGTGCCCAGTTTGCTCCCCTTATACCCCACCCCTCACGCCCCCCAACCACCTGCTCAGAGAAGAGTTAGGTGCCTGGAGAGAAATAGATGGTAAGATTTTTCTTGGAAAGAGGGCGCCTGGGTGGCTCAGTTGGTTAAGCGACTGCCTTCGGCTCAGGTCATGATCCTGGAGTCCCTGGATCGAGTCCCGCATCGGGCTCCCTGCTCGGCAGGGAGCCTGCTTCTCCCTCTGACCCTCCCCCCTCTCACGTGCTCTCTCTGTCTCAAATAAATAAATAAATAAATAAATAAAAAAAAAAAAGATTTTTCTTGGAAAGATAGGAACTGGCTTAGGGAAATTCCAGTTCTGAGAGTTTGGAGATTGCTTTGCAGAGGGCGGAGGAGGACAGGGGCAAGGGATTGGGCAACTACTCCCAAAAGAAAGGAAATCAATCATCAATCAAGCATAGTAAACCTGTCTTTGGGGTCTGGGCCAGGGGGCTACAACTGGGAAGGGCTGAGAGGAAGCAATAAGCTTCACTGGGACCTGGTTTCTCTCTCTCTTCATCTGTGAAGAGGAAAGGCTGTCTCTTACACCCTCACTTAGCTCCCATCTGATCCTAAACCTCAAAGAGACAAAGACAGACAGACGTAGACCTCCATTCATCCAACACATTTACTGAGCACCTACTTTACGCTAGACACTGTTGGAAATGGGAATAAATAAAACAAAGTCCTTATTATAATGGTATAATTCCACTGGGGGAAATACATAGTATATCAGAGGGCAATAATTAAAATGGGGAAAAATAAAACTGGGTTGAGGGGAATAGAAAGGGAAGGATACATGTTACCTATTACTTTGTAACAAATTACACTTACACTTAGCAAGCTTAAAACAACATTTATTTTCTCGCAATTCTGTGGATCAGGAATTCCAGAGTGGTATGGCTGGGTGGTTCTGGCTCACCACTTCTCATGAGGTTGTAGTAAAAATGTTGGCTGTAGCTACAGCTACATGAAGGCTTGACTGGGATTGGAGGATCCCACTTCCAGGATGGCTCACTCACATGGCTGTTGGTAGGAAGCTGTTCTCCCCAGATGGACCTCTCCATAGGATAGGACCTGTGCCTGAGTGTCTTCCCAACATGGCAGCTGGTTTCCCCCAGAGTGACCCAAGAGAGACTAAAGAGGCAGCAATGCTTTTTATGGTCTAGTCTTGGAAATCACACAGTCACTTCTGCCATGTATTTGTTAAAATTACATAACTAAATCCAGCCCATATTCAAGAGGAAGGGAATTAGTCTTCACCTCTTAAAGGGAGGAGTATCAAAAATTTTATGGAGGCATTTTAAAACCACCACAGAGGGGTGCCTGGGTGGCTCAGATGGTTAAGCATCTGCCCTGCATTGGGCTCCCAGCTCAGCGGGAAGTCTGCTTCTCCCCCTGCTTGCTCTTTCAAATGAATAAATAAGAAATCTTAAAAAAATAAAATAAAATAGGGGCGCCTGGGTGGCTCAGTCGTTGGGCGTCTGCCTTCGGCTCAGGTCATGATCCCAGGGTCCTGGGATCAAGCCCCACATCGGGCTCCCTGCTTGGTGAGCCTGCTGCTCCCCCTGCTGTGCTCTTTCTCTGTCAAATAAGTAAAATCTTTAATAAATAAATAATAAGATAAAATAAAATAAAGTAAAATAAAACCACCACAGAACAGGGAAGGGGACGGTGCCTGGCTGGCTCAGTCGGCAGAGCATGCGACTCTTTTTTTTTTTTTTTTTTAAGATTTATTTTATTTATTTTAGAGAGAGTGAGTGAGCAGGGGGAGGGACAGAGAGAGAGACAGAGACTCTCAAGCTGACTCCCCGCTGAGCGTAGAGCCCAATACAGGCCTCAGTCTCACGACCATGAGATCATGGCCCGAGCCAAAATAGTCGGAAGCTTAACCGACTGAGCCACCTAGGCACCCCAGAGCATGCAACTCATGATCTCAGGATTGTGAGTTTGATCCCCATATTGAGTGTGGGGCCTACTTAAATAAATAATAAATTCAAACAAACAAACAAACAAACACCCTTCTGTGTTTACAAAATGTTAAGGGAAGAACCAAGTATTGAAAGAGCGGAGGAAGAGAGCCATAGGTATATCTAGGGAAGAGCACTGCAGCTAGAATAGCAGGTACAAATATC
Source organism: Halichoerus grypus (assembly GCF_964656455.1). NCBI lineage: Eukaryota > Metazoa > Chordata > Mammalia > Carnivora > Phocidae > Halichoerus > Halichoerus grypus. The sequence continues at coordinate 58,001,924 of NC_135725.1, forward strand.
CTGCGGTGGAAGTTTGCTTGGTGTGTCAGAGGAAAGCAAGTAAGCCACTGTGCTAGAGTAAGGTAGCCAGGGTAAACGGTCAGACATTTGGTCATAGCTAACATGGGCCTTGGAGTAGGTCCTGGAGGCAGTGAAAGGACTAAATGAGATGGAAGCCATTAGAAATGTCTGAGCAGAAGAAAAAAACAAAGAAATGTCTGAGCAGAGAGTAGAAGTCTGACTATGGTTATTGTGTGGAGAATCGTCCACACAGGATACAAACATGAGGATTAATTAAGAGTCTGTTGCAGTAATCCAGGCAAGAATACTCCAGGTCCAAGATGGCTTGGACCGGGTAGTAACAGTGAAAGTGGCAAGATGTGGGTAGATTCTGGATATGTTTTACAGATAAATCTGACAGGATCTGTTGATGGCTTGGATATCAGATGTGAGAATGAAAGGTATCCAAGATGGGGTGCCTGGCTGGCTCAGTCAGTACAGTATGTGACTCTTCATCTTGGGGTTGTGAGTTCAAGCCCCACATTGTGTGTAGAGATTACATAAAAATAGAATCTTTTTTTTTTGAAAGATTTTATTCATTTATTCATTAGAGAGAGAAAGCGCGCACGAGTATGGGGAAGAGCAGAGGGAGAGGGACAAGCTGACTCTGTGCTGGGCAGAGTCTGGCATGGGGCTTGATCCAACGACCCTGATATCACCACCCAAGCCGAAACCAAGGGCCAGCCATTCAACCCACTGAGCCATCCAGGTGCCCCTAAAAATAAAATCTTTTTTTTTTTTTTTTTTAGATTTTATTTATTTGTCAGAGAGAGAGAGAGCACAAGTGGGGTGGGAGAGGCAGGCAGAGGTAGAAGCAGGCTCCTTGCTTGGTGCGGGAATCAATCCCAGGACCGTGGGATCATGACCTGAGCCAAAGGCAGACGCTTAACCAACTGAGCCACCTAGGCATCCAAAAATAAAATCTTTAAAAAAAAAAAGGTATCCAAGATGACTCCAAGGTTCTTGGCAGCTGGGTAAATGTAGGTACTCTGAACTCAGACAGACAGTTAAGAGTGTAAGAGGTGCTGGGTTGGGAGAGAAATCAGTTTGTGCTGCCATTTTATTTTGTTTTATTTTTTAAAGTTTTATTTTTTTGAGAGAGAGAGCACAAGTAGGCAGAACGGCAGGCAGAGGGAGTGGGAGAAGCAGACTCCCCACTGAGCAGGGAGCCCAATGAGGGGCTCAGTCCCAGGACCCTGAGATCATGACCTGAGCCAAAAGCAGATGCTTAACCGACTGAACTACCCGGGCGCCCCTGCGCTGCCATTTTAAGTTTGAGATGCAATGAGACAATCAAGTAGAGATGGAGGCAGTCAGATATCTGAACCTAGAGCTCAGAAGTTTAGGTTAAGACAAAAAAAAAAATAGGAGTCAAGACATAGACAGTCCTTAAGATCCATCCACGTTGTTATAAATGGCAGGATTTCCTTTTTATGGCTGAATAATATTCCATTGTATGTATATACGGACATTCATACATATATGCCATTTTCTTTATCCATTCAGCCTTGCAGGCATTATGCTAAGTGAAGTAAGTCAGATGAAGACAAATACCGTATGTTCTCACTTCTATGTGAACTCTACAAAAATCCAAACTCAGAAACAGAGAACAGATTGATAGCTGCCAGGAGCAGGGGGTGGGTGGGCATGGGGGCAGGGTGGGGGGGTAGTGGAGGAATGAGGAAAGGTGGTCAAAAGGCACAAACTTCCAGTTATAAGATAAATAAGTCCTGCAGATGTAATGTGGAGCTTAGAGCTCTAATACATTATTTAACAGTACATTAGTGTATTAAATACTATATATAGAATTGGAAAGTTGCTGAGAGTAGATACTTAAAGTTCTCACCTCAAGAAAAAAAGAACTTGTAACTATGTGAGGTGATGGATGTTAACTTACTGTAGTTATCATTCCACCATACATATGGGCGTGAATCATTATATTGCACACCTTACACTAACAGAATGTTATATGTCAATTATATTTTGATGAAAGTGTAAAAAAAAAAAAAAGACATAGATGGTTGAGAACACCTGGGAGGGGTGTAGATAGAGAAGTTTGAGGATTAAGTCTTGGGGAGTCAAAGGAGCCAATTTAGGAGTTAAGGAGATAAGAAAGATAGAGCGAAGGAGCCAGTTTAGGAAGAGTAGTGTACTGGAAGCTGAGTGTTTTAAGAGTGATTAACTGTGTCAAATGAAAGTTAAGACAGAACCATTGGACCTAGCAACTGAGATAGGGAGGAGTCAGGAGCCTACTCCTATGAGGAATTAAGAGAGGACAAGGGGAGCTAGGGCATTCCTAATAGATGTAGTCTCTGAGCCTAGAGGCAGAGCTGGGTTACAGGGTGGGAGAAATCCTTAGAGGCTTGGCTTTGCAACCCAGTGGAGAAGCCCCAGCCAGGACCTGTCATGGCCAACATGGTGGTAGTAGTGAAATGTCGGAATGGCCATCTTGCCTGGCCTCACATTCACTCAGAGCCACAAATTGAAACTTTTGATGTTGTTTCCAAATGGTTATACATGTAGTCTTTTGTGTTGTTGTTCATTAGAATGTTGAGTTTGGGGATGCCTGGGTGGCTCAGTCAGTTGGGCATCTGCCTTCAGCTTGGGTCATAATCCCAGGGTCCTGGGATCTAGTTCCGCATTGGGTTCCTTGCTCAGCGGGGACCCTGCTTCTCTCCCTGCTTGTGCTCTTCTAATAAATAAATAACTTCAGAGAATGTTGAGTTTGTATATAAAAATTGTGTATTTTTGGGGCGCCTGGGTGGCTTAGTTGGTTAAGCGTCTGCCTTGGGCTCAGGTCATGATCTCAGCGTCCTGGGATCAAGCCCCATGTTGGGCTCCTTGCTCAGCAGGGAGTCTGCTTCTCCCTCTCCCTCAAATAAATAAAATCTTAAAAAATAAATTGTATATTTTCATAACCAATTTCGTTCTGTTCTTAATATACCAGGAAGCCTAAGAAGTGACAGTGGCCTGGGTCTTATTCAACCTTAGAACAGGGCCAGGAGGAAGGTGAGGCAAGTGAGGTGCCAGGGTGCAAAATTTAAGAAGGTAAATGCAGTGTCCCTGGGAGTGAGTGCACCTTAGGCCCCTCTTTTCCTTCATTCTAGTGCCAGCCCCACCTACCTCAGACACCACCAGGTAGTGTCCCTGCTCTCCACCCCTGGGGGCTCCTACAAGTCAGGTGTCCTGGAGAAGGAAAACTGGAGAGGAAGAACTTCTCTGGGTAGGGGTGGGCATGATATCCTGGAAACAGACAAAACGATTATTGTGCCTCCTTCAGCTCAAAAGTGAGTATATACTGCCACCCCGTGGCCATCCAGGATCGGATTCCCAGGACTACTTCCAGAATGGCACTGGCAAGAGTAGGCAAGATCAAAACACACACCATCTCCCAGCCCTTAATTTCTTCACATTAGCAGGTTTTCCTACTGTTCCGACACACGAAGAAATGAAACTGTTCAAAAGGTCTTTATTAACAGAGACAGATGGACAGACAGTGCATCAAAGGCAGTGTCTGAAAGCTGTGATGGGGGTGTATGTGTGCAGAAAAGGCCTTCTGTAGGCCAGGGATGGCTCCCTGGACCTAGGCTAACCCCTCTAGGTCCCCTGCCCAGCAGTGGGCCCTGAGCTGAGGCCAGCCTCCCCACCATACTCCTGAGGGATGAATGGGGTTGGGGGCAGGGGTCTTTCAGGATAGGACCCTGACCTCAGCATTCTCCATTCTTATGGTTCCCCAGTTGACTAAGTTGCTGAGCGGGTGGGGGACAGGCCTTGAGAGCACTTGCATAGCAGGGGAAGAGAATGGGGGTAAGGCATATGGTGAGGACAGGGAGATGAAGGGGGCCTCCACAGGCAACCCTTCATCTTCCTCCCCCCTCAACTGCTGCTGGATCGAGGGGTCAGGCCCAGACAGAGGATAATACCCACACCCATCCTTAACTCCCGAGCCCTGACTGGTGGAGGGAAGCTCTGGAAAGGCCTGAGTTAGTGAGTCAAGCCTGTAGTATGTGTGTCTGAATGTGACTGGCTCCCTTGGTATATGTGGGGCTCCCTCTCTGGATGGGTGTGAATGCATGATGCTGCTGTACACATGGGATTCTATCTGCATGTATGTCCCATATGTTCCCATGAGTCTCTCTGTTTGCTTGTATAAGCATGTATGTCCCTGCTCGTACACCAGGAACTTAGTAGTTGCATGTTGTGAATATGTCCCTGTCTTTTCATGTGGGCTCCAGAAAGTGGATGTATGCGGGCCTGCCCGCTCCTGTCTATCCACAGGTCCTCCTTCAGGCCTGGCTGGTCAGGGGTCCTGGCCGAAGAGGTAGGTGGTGAACTCAAGCCTGAGGCCCCGGGCATAGGCGCGAAGAGTATAGAAGAGTGTGAGGAAGTCCTGGGTGCTGAAGACTGTGTCAGCCAGCGCGAAGGCCAGGGTAGATGGGATGACACCCCGGCCATACTCCACCATCCATGTGTTTGGCCCCCATTCCACAGCCGTTGCCTCACCAGGCCCATGCACCACGGTCTCTCCTGGGGAACAGGGAGCACCCACATAAGAAGTCTAGCCCTGCCCTTCCATTGCTGCCACCTCCCTAACCCATGGGCTATCTAGGGGTAGGGAACAGAGCAGGAGCTTCAGGAAAGGAAAAAGCCTTACCTCACTGGCCTCGTCGCCCATCTGGAAGAGTAAGGAGCCAAGATAGCCACTCCTAAGTTTTCTTCTGTGCCATCACCTGGCTCACATCCTCTTTGGGGGGGGGGGAGCCAGGGAGGGCCACCTCACCTGGCCATGGGCCACTGTATGGGAGTCCTGGAAGTCTGCATTCCCAAGCCTCACTCATGTCAGGCAGAAATTTAGCTAAACTTGGGCTGGGCCTGTTAGATAGGGAGGGGTGATAATAAGACTTGTTTGGTTCTCTGAGAAATGTAGCTGTTCAATTATAATGCCTGTCATGCCTGTAACACTCAACCTCAAACTTATGTGGAAGTCCAAAGCTCTACTTTTTATGTAAAATGTTTCACCATAGAAACAAGGAAGACGATGGTCTGTCTTGTCTTTGGGGATATGACAACCTATCTGATTACCCAACTGTCTCCCCAACAACTGCTGGAATGTTGGATGAATAGAACAGTGTCTTGGTAGATAAAAATTAGACAGGGTTAACAGGAAGCTGTTATGTTTTGTTTCCTTTTGACAGTAGAAAGCAACTGGGGTCCTTGGACCTGCTTCAATCAACGACCTGTGGCTTATCTGCGGGGATAAGGGAACCAGGGAAGAGCTCCCAACGACCTCCATTCCATGCTATGGCTCTCCTCCAACTATGGGCACCCCAGAACGAAGCGACCCACCTCTCTGACTGAGTCCCCCTACCCACCTGGGTAGAAGACCTCACTTTTGGTAGTGCCCTCTCTCCACTGGTGGAAAGTGCCAGAGATGATGGTGTCCGAGATCTCAGCCCAATAGCGCCCTGAGGGACAATCAGATGGACACCGAGTATCAGGGTATCAGCGCCAATACATGGCTTGGCCAAACATCAGAAAGGAGGGCATAAGCCCTTGTACAGCCCCAGCCTCCCAGTTCGGCCCGCCGCCAGCACTGACCCGAGTGGCCGCGAGAGCCCAGGGCGGTGCCGAAGAGCAGCACGTACTCGGACAGTGAGGCGTGCAGAAGGCACATGGCGCCCATCCAGCCGCCCGCGTTCACGAACACCCACTGCAGCTCCTCGTCGGGCAACACGTGGCCTGGGTGCAGCCGCCGTAGTTCCACGATCAGCCGAGAGAAGGCCAGCTCGTGGTCCAGCCCTGGCGGGGGCAGAGAAACAACACAGTCAGAGCCAGCACCACTCCGAACTCGGGAAAGGCGCCTCTGAAACTCCCAGCTCGGCTCGGGCCTCCCCAGGTCCCTGCCCTCCACCCATTCACTCGCCCGGTCATCCGTCGGCTCACCCGCATACTGCCGGGCCAGCTGCGCTATCTCTTCGTGCTGGAAGACGAAGCTTTGCGTGCCCAGCCAGAGCCAGACCACCTGGGCCAGCACAGCTGCAACAGCCAGGAGCAACGCGGCCCACACCCACCGCCGGCCCACTGCCCACTGCATCCCGGCGGGCGGCCTGGCAGAGAAGCGAAGGAACAACCTGGGGCCTGGACCTGTGACTCCCACTGCCTCCAAACCTGCGGCACGCAGACCACTACCGTTCCCCCGCCACAGCCGTGGTACGGCTCGCCCTGACCAATCAGAACAGTCCGGGCACCCGGGCACCGCCCCTCGGGTTGAACCATTTCCTCTCGGGGAGCGGGGAGCGCCAAGGGGTGGGGCGGAGCCTCGCGCGTGATGCGAGGGGGCGGGGCTAGCCCATCCCAGCTCTTCCCTTTAGGGCCTACAGGCGGGGTCTCTCCGAGTGCCATACCACGTGCGGGTGCGGGTGTGAGTGTGGGTGGGGCTTAGGTGGCCGTGACACTCAGAATGGACTGGCCCGCTTGGGCTCACAGGTGAAGCAGGCGAGCCCGGAAGCAGAGCCTTTCGGGACTTGTGGTCGTCTCCTTTGCTAGCACAGAAAGTGGGAGGAGGCGCTTCTGCCTAGGAACGTTACGGAAGGCTTTCTGGAGGCGGTGACGCCTGAGCAATGTGTTTAAGGGAACTGCGGAGGGCATTCTAGCAAATGAGGCCTCTTCCAAGAGCAAAGGCACCGTGAAGAGACAACATGGGGTCTTTTTGGAGCCTACGATTCATTCTTTGTTTTGAAGCACAAAATATTGGGCGCCTGGGTGGCTCAGTCCTTAAGCGGCTGTCTTTGGCTCAGGTCATGATCCCAGAGTCCTGGGATCGAGCCCCACATCGGGCTCCCTGCTCAGCGGGAAGCTTGCTTCTCCCTCTCCCACTCCCCCTGCTTGTGTTCCTGCTCTCGCTGTCTCTGTCTCTGTCAAATAAATAAATAAAATCTTAAAAAAAAAAAATCTTTGCAGCACGAAATGTGAGAGGAGGGCATTGTAAGCCAACAGGGTTACGGGGAGGGAGATGATAAAGGAAGAGAAGCAAAGGAGAAAAGAAGCAGCAAAGTGCAGGGATTAAGAAAGAAATTCTGGAGCTGGACTGGATTAAAAGCCTGGCTCCTGCCACCTACTAGTTGTGTGATCTTGGGTAAGTTAGTTAAACCCTGTGACTCAGTTTTCTCATCTGTGAAATGGGATGAATAAAAGTACCTACCTCATAGTACATACCTTCATCGTGATGAAGATTAAATGAGTTAATATTTATAAAGCAATTAGTAACTCACAAATGGTGACATATGTGTTTGCTATATAAATAAAACACAAAGGAGAAGAGAACAGGAAGAGCATAGCATCACACATGATAGTGATGGAATGAAGGGTCAACACAGTCAAATGTAATTGAGAGTTCTGATAAAATGATAGGAAATGGTCATTAGGTTTCTCAGTAGGGGCATATAGCAGAGATGATGCTATACATTCACAAATCTATTTCCTTTTGCTCTCGGGCAGCCAGATTACATTCCACAGTATACTCTGTAGTTAGATGAGGCCTTATGATTGTGTTCTGGCCAATGAAGTATAGCCAGAAATTACGTATGCCACTTCCAGGCAGGTCTGGCTCCTAAAACCTGTGAAATTCTTTACATTCTCACTCTTCCCTCATCTATTATCTTAGTTACAGAGAATTAAGTAGTGGAGAATTCTGAATGCTGCTTCCCCCCGCCCCCCAAATGGACTGTGTTGCTAAGCCACTGAGTTTGGGGGGTGGGGTGTCATTTGCTACAGCGACTAAGATTACTTAACCTAATACAGGCCACTAGACGTGTTACAGTGTATTGTGCCGGTAAGAGTAGAGGCTGGGAAGATGGACTATTTTTTGAGAAACTTGGCCAAGAAAGGAAAGATAAAGAAGGGATTATCTAGAGGAGACTGCATGACGGAGGGAACGTTTTTGTATTGGCTCTGGCTCCTGCGACACTCCTGAGCTGACCATTCTCTTAACCCTGAGGACCAGGGACTAACCCCAAAATCTGGCCTCTATGCCCCTGTTTAGGCAGAACTCTCTGGGACTGTCTGGGTCTGCAGTTCCCCTGGTCTTTCAGAAGGCTTCTCTAGCACACACTGTTTCTTAAAAAAAATTGATCACAGCCATATTCTCTAGATGTTAAGAAACAAAATTGAACCAAGTAAATTTGAAGATCTAATTGGCTTTATTAAACAATTCATGAATCAGGCAGCACACCATCTAGCAAGTAGAGGGGAGCTCCAAGGAGGAGGTATGCAAAATGGAAGGTTTTTATTTTTATTTTTTTAAAGATTTATTTATTTATTTAGAGTGCCCACGCATGGGAGGGGGAGGGGCAGAGGAAGAGGGAGAGACTCTCCAGCAGACTCCCCGCTGAGTGTGGAGCTGACTTGGGGCTCGATCTCAAGACCCTGAGATTGTGACCTGAGCCAAAATCAAGAGTCAGACGCTTAAGGTGCCCCCGAAGTGGAAGGTTTTTATAGAAGAAGTAGGGGATAAGAAAGTTACTAGAAAAGGATTGATCCAGGCAAGTTCCTTTTGCCTTAGGGGAGAAAGCACGGGATCTTATTATGCAGATTCCCTCGTCTTCCTTTGGGGAAGAGGGCCCAGGAAGGGACTCATTGGTGCTAATCGGAAAATTCCTGACTAACCAGACTACATTTCTGGGGAAGTTGAAACCACAGATTAGGCATTAAGTCCCGGTTTGAAAACTTGACATATGTGACACCAGTTTGGGCCTATAGTTTTCTTCTTTTTTTTTGTTAAAGATTTTATTTATTTATTTGAGAGAGAGAGAGAGCGCAAGAGGGGGTAGGGTTAGAGGGAGAAGCAGACTCCCCGCCGAGCAGGGAGCCCGATGTGGGACTTGATCCCGGAACTCCGGGATCATGACCTGAGCCGAAGGCAGTCGCTTAACCAACTGAGCCACCCAGGCGCCCTATAGTTTTCTTCTTAACAAGGTTGTAGAAGAGATCTTGGAGGGGAAGGGCTCAGTAGGCCCCATCTCAGTCATTGTACTCTTCCCCGAAAAAGTGATCTTGGGAGACAGAGGAGAGGTTTGGAAATGTTCCTGAGGAGATGTTTCTGAAGGGCGTGAGGAGTTAGCTAGCACTGATGAGGGAGCAGAAGACAAGCTGAGGACAAAGCACAAGCTGACACCCTGCAAGCCCCCCCCCCCCCCCGTGGGACATGTAGGACATTCCTCAGACACTGTTGGCTGCCCTAAAGCTAAGGGAAGGAAAAACAAATGGTTAACTTATAGAGATCACAATCCTGCAAGACATGAGTCTCCCTCAATTTACAAATATTTTAGTGACATTTGTAAGAAAAAACATTCTTATCAATAACCTATTTTCCAGAAGGAAGCTCCCAACTGTCTTAATGTTAATGCTTTACTAGAGGAAAAAAACAATCTTAACTTGACAATGGCAAGGCGTCCGGTATCTTGCAGGTCCTCTTTAGCATATGAAAGTTTTTTTAAAAACCTCCCTTTTTCCTTACCCCCAACTCCCAAGTATATAATCAGCCACCCCTCACAACCCCGGTGCAGCAGCTCTTTCTGCCCAGGGTCCTGTCCCCCTGCTTTAATAAAATCACCTTTTTGCACCAAAGATGTCTCAAGAATTCTGGCCGTCGGCTCTGGACCTCACCTACATTCAAAACTACATCAGCATGATCCAAGGAGTGGCACTGAAGCACTGGTGTTCTTGGGAAAATGGGGCTGCCTCCAAAATCCAGTCACTCCAACAACAAAGATGGCTGAGAGAGGAGGAAAACAAATCTTCCATCCCAGCTCCCCTCACCCCCCACTCCAAAGAATGAAAAGCCAGTGGTATAGGTAAAATCCTCATTTCTCAGTTCCCTGCCCCCTGCCCCCTGCCCCCTACCTAGTAGCCTCTTCAGATTCCAGTCTGAGGACCTAGCGCAGAGATTAGGTAAATGACCAATGACCCAGTTTTTGCATCTGAGCTGCAAAACACCTGGGTTGGCCTGGCCTGGGTTGGGGGAAGGGGCTTTCCTGCTACTGTGGAGCTCCTAGCTCACTAGGTTTCTGTCTTGAGTCTCTAAAATGAGCAGCGAGAAGAGCCTGGAAACTTGGGTTCAAATCTTAGCTAGGCCACTACTCCTCTGGGTGACCTTAGGCTTCTGTTCTTCACTGTGGAATGAGGAGGAGGTTCAAACAATATTTAGATGTCTTTTTAAAAGTGCCAGGGGAGGAATTAATTTGAATTTTATCCTAGTGTAAAGGAAACACCCCTGAACCCACCTAGATGGTGGCTGGAGCTACCTGCAGTTGGGTCCTGTCCACACTTTCAGATTTCTTCTTCTTTTAATAAGAAGGTGTGCTTTCTTTTCTTTCCCTCCTTTTTAAAAAAGATTTTATTTACTGGGCGCCTGGGTGGCTCAGTCAGTTAAGCATCTGCCTTCGGTTCGGGTCATGATCCCAGGGTCCTGGGATCGAGCCCCATGTCAGGCTCCCTGCCTGCTTCTCTCTCTACCTGCCACTCTCCCTGCTTGTGCTCTCTCTCTCACTTTCTCTCTCTCTCTCAAATAAATAAAATCTTTATTTAAAAAAAATTTTTTTTTAATTTTATTTACTTATTTGACAGAGAGTGCAAGCAAGGGGAGCCAGAGGGAGAGGGAGAAGCAGACTCTGCTGAGCAAGGAGCCCAATGCAGGGCTTGATCCCAGGACCCTGGGATCATGATCTGAGCTTAACAGACTGAGCCACCCAGGCGCCCCATACACTTTCAGATTTCTTATAGCCCTCTTACACTGCTCACTTCTTGTGCTTTCAGTGTGAGCATATAAGAGAGAGAATATGGTTACTTAGCCTTTTTTTCCTAAACCTGTTTCTCCTGCCTGGAGGGGACAGGGTATGATTTTGGTGAACTATCTACTCCTCCAGGTAATAACTGGAGGCCAGGGTTCAGCTGAAGCAGATCACTCCCACCCTCACCCCCATGCCATTTTGCTTTTCCTCCACTATAGCCATTGAGGAAGTAAGTGAGGTAATTGTGGATCCAGGGTTTTACCCCTCCTTGGCCCTAGTGTGTAAGCTGCGGGAGCAGAGACCATGCCTGACTTGTGCAGGGGCATCCATTTGCCCCATATGGAGACTAGGTGCCTGGCACACAGATATTCAGTAAATATTTGCTGAATGAATGACAGAATGAACTACTGAATACAGCAAAGAAATCTTGTAAGCGTCATGGAGCTGAAGGATCTGCAATAAGCGGCTTTTACAGAGATTCTTTTAGGGTAGTGACTTGGCCCAGGGGTGTACTGGGATGACCAAAGTCGCCCCCCAAATTGGTAGGCTTTCCTGAGCCCCGCCCGCGATTGGGCGGGCGGGCCCTTAGGCAGTCACGTGCGGCGGCTGACCAATCATCGGGGGTGGGCGAGGCAGACCCGGAGATGGGTGAGAGTCCGCTTTGTCGCGTTCCAGAAGATCCCCACCCACGTAAGTGGCCTAATGTCGCGCAGCGGATCAACCCCTGAGCAGCGCCAGCAGGCGCCAGAGGCAGACGCCACGGCCACAACCTTCCGGGCGAGCGGTAACTACAGGGCGTCTGGGACTTGCTGGAACGCGGAGCCGAGCCCTCCCTTTGCTTAGAAAGTTATCGTCCCTTCCCCCAGATCGGCGCGCCCACCCCGCCAAGCTGGCGCGCCTGAGTTGGGACCCCAGGCTAATACGAGCTGGGAAAGCTCAAGCCTGGGCCTTTGGCTCCTGAGCAGGCAGGGCTGAGAGGGTGCTTCCGAGCTTGGGCCTGCTGGTGGGTGAGACCCAGGGCAGAGAGGGTCAGAGAGTTTTGCTGACCGATCTTGCCTCTCTGTCCCCAGAACATCAGCATATCCGCTACAACCCGCTACAAGATGAGTGGGTGCTGGTGTCAGCTCACCGCATGAAGCGGCCCTGGCAGGGGCAAGTAGAGCCCCCGCTCCTGAAGACAGTTCCCCGCCATGACCCCCACAACCCTCTGTGTCCCGGGGCCACACGGGCCAATGGAGAGGTAAGCCTTTAGAACCTACATCTGCAACTAGGCCAGGAGTACTACTCCCTCTTAGAGCTGCCCCTCACCCACAAGGGGGTGGGCCTCCTGTGTTATGTCCCACCAAGTCTTTCTGACCCCACAGCGGGTCTTCCACACCCTCTTTGTAGCCTGTCCAGCCCCTGAAGCCCGCCACATGACTGGTGGGTAGGGAGCAGCAAATGCTTCTAGCCAATCCTTGTCAGTAGGTGAATCCCTACTATGATGGCACCTTCCTGTTTGACAACGACTTCCCAGCTCTGCAGCCTGATGCCCCCAATCCAGGTAACCTGGCTCTAGCTGCTGTTGGGGGGGACGAGAGGCTGGACCTCTTGGAGGACTTCTGTTACAGAGAGTGACACTCCTTTATCTCAGGACCCAGTGATCATCCCCTTTTCCAAACAGAGGCTGCTCGAGGAGTTTGGTAACTATGGAATTCCTCTCTTACCTTCAGCCCTGGGTTGGACTGAGCACTAGGGTTGAGCCCTGCCCCTAGCACAGCCAAGCCCTATATCTCTGTCATTTCTCCCTTCCCCACCACCCAGTAAGGTCATGTGCTTCCACCCCTGGTCGGATGTAACGCTGCCACTCATGTCAGTCCCTGAGATCCGAACTGTCATCGATGCATGGGCCGCAGTGACAGAGGAGCTGGGAGCCCGGTACCCTTGGGTGCAGGTCTGTGAGGTTGCCCCCCTACCCTAGATGGACAGGGAGCGGGTGGTGCAGCTTTGGTGCTGGGAAGTGGTATTCCTGTTTTCACAGGGTGTGGTCGGGAGAGGCTGATCTGGTGTCTCTCTGGCTACTAAAGCTCTGTACCTCTACCTGATAGATCTTTGAAAACAAAGGAGCCATGATGGGCTGTTCCAACCCCCATCCCCACTGCCAGGTAAGTGTGTCAGGGCCTCCAGTGGATTTCTGGGGTGAGTCCAAGGCAGTACTGTGGGGAAGGGAAGTGGAGGGACAGAATAAGTAATGTGGAGGCTTGGGGGTGAAGGATCTGCCAGTTTTCTGCTCCTGCCCCTTGACAGGTCTGGGCCAGTAGTTTTCTGCCAGATACTGCCCAGCGTGAGGAGCGATCTCAGCAGGCCTATCAGAGTCAACATGGAGAACCCTTGCTAATGGAATATGGCCACCAGGAGCTGCTCAGAAAGGTGGGAAAAAGCCAGACCCTGCTTTCCCAAGGAACTCCTAACCTCACCCCAGAAGAGAAAGGTGTGTGAAGGAGAAGGGTAGAAGGGAAATAGCAGAGAGACTTGATGGGAAGCCATAGCAATAATCTAAAGGAAAGACGATGGTGGCTTACATTAGGGTGGTAGTGGTGGAGGTGATGAGAAGCCATCAGATTCTGGGTACATTTTTTCTCCTTCTCCTGCCTATTTGCTGACAACAACCCCCTCCCCCCCTTGATGACTTCATTTCCACTTGGTCTGCCCAGGAACGTCTGGTCTTAACCAGTGAGCACTGGTTAGTACTGGTCCCCTTTTGGGCAGTGTGGCCCTTCCAGACACTGCTGCTGCCCCGGAGGCATGTGCGACGCCTTCCTGAGCTGACCCCTGCTGAGCGTGATGGTGAGTCTCCCAGCTGGGACCCAGGGGCCATGTATAGGATGGGGATGGCTCTGGTAGGGCTACCATCTTGGCCCCAGGCTGAGTCAGGCTCTGGTTCCAGATCTAGCCTCTATCATGAAGAAGCTCTTGACCAAGTATGACAACCTATTTGAGACATCCTTTCCCTACTCCATGGGCTGGCACGGTAAGGCTTTTTGAGCATCCATACCTAGCCCCAACACCATTTCTGAGGTCCTGAGGCAGAGCTCAGTGGACTGCAACCCCAGCAGGCTTTGAAATACTTGTTGGGGGCGGGGGGAGTGTCCCGAGTAGGGATGCTGGGACTGAAGGTGGAACAACAAACTTGGTGAAACTATGTCTCCCAGTGTTTTCATGCCTGGTCTACTCACTGGCAAGGAATGCTGGGAGATGTAGTTTTCAGATACCTAGCCTGGTTTGGGGGTAGGGGCTAAGCTGAAGAGCTAAAAAATGGCCCTCCCCAGTTATGTCTTCTTCCTGTCAGGGGCTCCCACGGGATCAGAGGCTGGCGCCAACTGGGATCACTGGCAGCTGCATGCTCATTACTACCCTCCACTCCTGCGCTCTGCCACCGTCCGGAAATTCATGGTTGGCTATGAAATGCTTGCCCAGGCTCAGAGGGACCTCACCCCTGAGCAGGTCAGATTTCAGAGCACCCTGGGTCCTTGGGTTCCTTTTGTCTCCCATTTCCCCAAGGGAGCCCAATAATCATGACCCGGAAAACCTCTATAACCTAGGCATTCCTAAGGACTCAGAAGCTGCTCAGCTCTATCCTCTGGTTATTCTGGTGGTCCTTATTGCCAGCCTCCTGGTCTGACAAGCCTTCCCCCCCAGTGTCTCCTAGGCACTTGTTACTACTGTTCCACTCATACCGCTCCATACCACCATTCTGGGCAGCGCTTATTCTCCCTGATTGCTCCCTGTTCCCTTACAGGCTGCGGAGAGACTAAGGGCCGTTCCTGAGGTTCATTACCGCCTGGGGCAGAAGGATAGGGAGACAGCAACCATCGCCTGACCACATTGACCACAGGGCCTTCTGCTTGAGGGAACCAGGGCCTAGGGTTGGGAAGATGTGGGATCAATAAAACTAAACTGTGTTTCTCAAACTTTAATCACATATTCTAATGACAGACAAGTATGAACTATAATCCTCAGGGATCTCGGTTAAAGGCTGATGGCACAGCACCAGCCGCAACTTTTCTTTGCCTGCAGATGTGCAAAAACTTAAGAGTACAAAAATTACACCCCAAATCTCTGAACAAAATGAATACTCAATGCTGTGTCTGGCCTATAGATTCTCTTATTCCTGGAGTAACAAAGGCATCACAGTTAAAGAAATTTTTTAAAATCCTGAGTTCTTGTCTGTGGCTAAGACTTTGGGAAGGCCAGAGCCCTCTTCACCACCACCCCTAGGATGATATGTCAGCTCAACAAGCCTAGGCCTGAGGGTTTGGTGGGGAGCGGGTGAGCAGGATCCTGGTCCCAGTGGTCAGTGGCCAGACACTGGGCTGCTGGCCAGAACCCTGGCTTTGTGAGTGGCTGCAGCTTGGCTCTGCTCCAGCCCACGGGCTGAAGGGGTGGGTAGGGAACGTGTACATGGCTTTGTGTCCTTGACTTCTCTGACTCTCACATGCAGCATATATGGGCAGGCTCTGCACGCCTGTGTTGCCCATGTGCCCCAATCATTGCAGGGGAAGAAAGGAAGAAAACAGCTCTGGCAGGGAAGGGGCTATCAGAGTTAGGAGCACCAGCCCTTTAAGGAGGGCAGCTTGAGTCTGCCCCCTCCCCTCTGGACCTGTTTCCTTTGGAAGATTGTATGACTGTGTGGCAATAATAGGGCATGCAACCCAGAAGACCTGATGCCACCTAGGGCCTTCCAAACTTTTAGGTGAGGATAGGGCTTGTGAGCAAAGCATGGATGGCCTGAGGCTTTTTATCTTCCATTCTTCTCTCAAGGCATCTGAGTTTGGGAGGGGCTATCATGCCAAGACTAGACAGTGATGACTTGGCCCAGGAGAAGCTTGGCTGCCTGCCTTCTAGTCAAGGGTTTTTTCTTCCTTGAGACTCTGAAGGGTAGGGTCTAGGACTTGGAGTGTCTGGAAGGAACTCAGACAGACATGGTACACATCTCCCTTGAGACCCCACTGACTGGGGAGTAGATGTGAACCCTGAATGGGGGTGGCTGGTTTCTTAAGGCATACACCTACACAAACGCCTGACCCTACAGTCTTGATTTGGCTGCATTTTGGAATCATTTGGGAGTTTTAAACACTGATGCCAAGGCCAGCTTCCAGAGATTCGGATGTAATTGGTTTGGAGTGTGGCTTGGCAGTTTTATAACCACAATGTCCAGCAAAGTTTGAGAACTGCTGCCCCTTATCTGAAGTCAGGGGCACCTTCAGCTTCTCCAGTCACCTGCCCAATGGCTCCTGAGCCACTGAACTTGAGGCTTTGTTTTTGGACAAAGCTGGAAGGAGGAGGGGCCTGAAAACTTCCAGTCCTGCTGTCCCAGGAGGGCAGGGCTGTAGGGAGGACCCAGGAATCCAGCTCCACACTCTGTCCCCCAGCAGTCTCCTCAGTCCCGGACGGGACAGGAAGTGTCCGGCAGAGGTGGGGTGGAGGTGATTGGCAGTTGGAGGCTCCAATGGGCCCAGACCCCCTCCCTTTTCACCCCAGTCCTTCCATTGGTGCCTGGGCGGAGCCGCCCCCTCTGCGGGGGGCCCCGGGGCGGGAGGGTGTAGAGGCCGGGGCAGAGGGCGAGGGCGGAGGGCGCAGGCGGCGGAGGCCGCAGAAGGTGAGCCTGGTGGGGCCGGCGGGAGTCCCCGAGAAGGCTTGCCAGGAGAGGGCGGGGCAGGGTGGTGTACGATCTGAAGGGCCTGGACTGGCGCACGGACTGTCAGTGTGTGCGTGTGACTGGTAGGCTGTGGGTGACGGCGTCGGTGTGTGGACCTGAAACTGAGGATCACTTGGGGCAGCTGTCAGTTAATATGACTGCGTGTGTCGGCGCGCATGTGGTTGAGTCTGCGTGTGGCTGTGCAAGTGTGGGATTCTGTGTTTCCCTCAATGTGCAGTTTTTGGTGAGAGACTGGGTTGCGTGCTTGTGTGTGAGAGGGCCTGTGACCATATGGGGACTGGGTTTGGGGAAGGTGTCTGTGGGGTTTAAGACTGTGTGTGCCTGTGTGAGAGTGGGTGCCTGGGTTTGCGTGTGCCATTGTGTGACTTCAGCGTGGCAGGGCGAGAGTGAGAGACTTGTGTTACGTGCGTGTCCTGTGTCCTGTGTCCTGTGTCAGACTGTGTGAGAGTGGAGCTGTGTTGTATCTCGGGGACCAACTTCAGTAGTCAGTGGGACTGACCTTTCTACTTAATGTCCAGCAAAGACAGACCCACCCCAACACACTTGTCTTCCCTTCCTTTCTGTACTCTAGCATCCCTGTCATTGGTCTACTGCTTATTTTCTGTTTCCCTGTCTCAGTTTCCTTTTATTTCTTTTTCTCTCCCTACTACTGTCTTCCTAGAGCTGTCAGTCATCTGTGTCTCCCACAGTTTTGTCTCCCCAGGTATCTCTGTGTATCTGCCTCTCACATCCTCTACATCTCTGTCTCTCTCTGTACCCCTGTGCCTAGCTCCCCTGTTCACCTTTGTCTCTTTGGCTACATGGGGGCCTGGAGCAGTGACGAGATGTGGGATCTGCCATTTTAAGAGCACCCTGGAAGAGGTGACTTAAACCATTATGAGGATTTGCTTTTGGGGAATGCTGCGACCCCATCCGAGGGGCAGAGTGCTAAGTGTCTGTGTGTCTGTGTGTGGTGTGAGGGTATGGGTATGAGTCTGAGTGAGGATGTCTGAGTGTATCCGTGTGACTGTGAGTGGCTATATCTGAGAGTGTGTGTCTGAGGGTAAGTGTGGGTCTTGTATGTCTGGCACCAAGGGACCAAAGGCATTTCCTGATGCTGGGGCCCAAAGAGTGGAGGGGGAGGTGAGAAATGGCTGGAACGTCCAGGGGCGGAGGGACTGGACTCCGGATTTTCTTTATACCCCCCAACCTGGGGCCTCCCTTCCCCTCAAAAAACGGCTAGCTATGCCCTAAGGAAATATTTGCTGGGGAGTGAAAAGAGTAGGGGCATGAGTCTGTGTCTGATTTTTCATTTGGTTATGTCCACGTGTGTTCAAGGGAGTGTCTTTTTGTTGACTGTGCTTAGTGAGTCCAGGCATGAATGTGGCTGGGTGAAAACATAGGGAATCTCTCATGACAGGGACATGAGCAGCCCTCCTTTCCCTCTTGCTGGCCGTGGCTGTGCCTGTGGCTTCCCTTCCAGACTGGGGGGAGGCCTCTTCCCTTCTCAGGGCCTCGGGTGGGAGGGGGGCGAAAGGGGAGGAAGGAGGAGGAAAGAGGGAGGTGGGGGCCTAGCTCAGGGCGGCTGAGCTCTAGGGCCCAGAGGGGCGGAGGAGGGAAGGGGAAGGAGGGGATGATTCTGGGGTCCCAGAACTGAGTGGAGCTGAGACGGGTGCTGTAGCTGGTGGAAGTCCTGGAGGCCATGGACACTCAGCCACTGGGATCACCGAGGTAGGGCGGGGCTGAGCAGGGTAAATGTGGCTGGGGTGGGGGTTGGGGGGTGTGTGAGCCACGAGACACATTCAGAAAGATACACAGACACATGGAGGCCCTTGTTCTGCTCTACTTGGGAGGGGTCTGTGCTCTTCCTCTTTTGGAGCCCTTGCCTGCCTGGGCCCTCTCCCTATCTGCTCCTTCTCCTATCCCCATGGCCACTTCCCCACTGCCTTTCTCATCCTGCTCTTCTCCTATCCAGAATCCCTCTCTCCCAGCACTCCCACAGCCGGTGGTTACCATACACAAGCGGTGGTTACCTCCTTTGCCTTTCTGGTTCCTGCTGCCATAGCCCAGCCCTTGCCTCCCTGAACTCCCACTACCTCCCAGTCTTGATCTCGGAGCATCTCTTGGTCCTGTGGCCTCTACCCCAGGCCCCTTTCCCTGCAGGCTCCTTGCTCCTCTCAGCTTTCTCTCCACTCCCCGACACCCTGTCTCCATCCCCTGGCTCCTTGCCCACCCCCAGCCTCTGGCAGCAGCCAAGGCATCTGGATCTGCTTAACTCTGCAGCCTCAGCCTGCACCCTAGCCCCATCCAGCCTCACAGGCTCGAGACCAACAAGATTCCAGAGTCAGGCCCAGATGAGTGGCCCAAGGAGCCAGGCCCAGGAGAGAAGAGCCTGGTAGCCAGAGCAGGGCTAGGCCTCATGGTAGGAAAACAGCGTGGGCTCCGACCCACCTTGTCAGCCCCCCACCCAAGGTTGATGAAGGCTGTCTCAGGTTAACCAGAGGCAATGACTGGCCCTGGGCCAGGTGGAGTGGACACTGGAATTCCCAACAGCTGGGTTGGAGGAGTTAATGGGAATGACTGACTGGTGCCAGCACTTGGTGCCAGGGGTGGGCGCCAAGGGTGGTGTGTGTGTGTGTGGAGGGGGGGGGACTGCTGGCGCAGTCTGTCGCCTCCGGCTTTTGTTCTGGGCCCTAGGCCCAGGACTTTGATGGAGGGTGTGTGTGTGTGTGTGTGTGTGTGTGTGTTTGCATGTATGCACATGCAGCACTGAGTGTATGGTGGAAAGGGGAACCTTAGATCAGATCCCCAGATATTTTCTGATATCCTTACCCCATTTGGTACCAGTTTTCTTCCTAGAAAGTCCCAGTTTAGAAGAGGAGGAGGCAGGCTTTAGCCTCCCATCTGGGAATGGGGGATTGCTGACCCTGCCTCTCTCCCCACAGATGAGCAGCAGCTGCTCAGGGTTGAGCAGGGTCCTGCTGGCCGTGGCTATAGCCCTAGTGTCCGCCGCCTCTCCCTGTCCCCAGGCCTGGGGCCCCCCAGGTGAGAAGAATCCTGCTATATGACTCTAACTCTGACTTGTGACTTGCCACCCTCACTGTGGACCCTTTCCATGCCTAATCTGTGACCCCCAACCCCTGACATCCAACCTGGCAAGATTCCTTCTCTACCCTGTCTTCTGACCTCTGTCTCTAGATTATAACATGATGCTTTGACCCAATGACCCCACCCAGGGCTTGAAAGTTTGCCACTTACCCTGTTGTGCTGAGTGGGGGCTGGGATGGAAGAAAAGGAAAGGGAGAGCCTTTCCTCAGAAGTGCCCTCCACAGGGTTCCAGTATGGGCAGCCTGGCAGGTCCATGACACTGTGTTGCCCTGGAGTGACTGCTGGGTAAGTGCCCCACCTGCCCATTGGGCTGACACTCATGACCCTTTCTTGACTCGGTCCAGTCCTCGTGCCCCTCCCATCCTTGCTCCCTGTGTCTCTAATCCTCATCTCTCTAGCTATCCTAACCCTCAAACCATCCTTATTCAACAGAAAATTTTAACCAACACGTATTGAGCACCTGCTAAGTCCCTGGTCTATCCTAGGCTTTGGGATCTAGCAGGGCATAAGCCTGGCAAGATGCCTGCCCTTGCAGAGGTTACATTCTAATAGGGCAGACAGATAGTGAGCAAATATGAATCTTGCCAGGGAGTGGTACCTGCAGGGCAGAAAATCAAAAGAAAGTGATGTGGAAGAGGATAACTGATTGGTTACCTTTTCTTGGTAATCAGGGAAGGCTTCTCTGAGGAGGTGACATTGAAGCTAATTTCTAAAGGTCAGGAAAGAGGCAGCCATGCACAGGTTGGGGTACAGGCATTCCTGACAGAGGGAACAGCTAGTGCAAATGCCCTGAGGTGTGAATGAGCTCAGTACTCTTGAACAGAAAGAAGACCAATGTGACTGGAGTGTAGTGGGTGAGGGGGAGAGAGGGAGGAGCTGAAGAAGGAAAGGAAGGCAAGGGCTAGATCACCAGGGGCTTTGTAAGCCCCTGGACTTAAAGGACTTAAAGGACTCTGGGTTTTATTGCAAGCACAGTGAGAAGCCAGTGGAGAGCTGTGGCATGGCTTACACTTCACATCTTCCCTCTATCATCACCTCATCTCACCCCCAGGGCCCCGGTGTCCTGGTTTCGGGACGGGGAGACAAGGCTGCTCCAGGGACCTGACTCTGGGCTAGGGCATGAGCTGGTCTTGGCCCGGGCAGACAGCACTGACGAAGGCACCTACATCTGCCGGACCCTGGATGGTGTACTCGGGGGCATTGTGACCCTACAGCTGGGCTGTGAGTTGGGGAGGGAGTATTGGGTGGCAGTGATGAGGCAAGGGGCTCCTGAGGAAATCCAGGCCCAGAGTAAGCCCTCTAGGACGGGAAGGACCTGGGACTTCTCAGACTCCAGTTGCACCTTCTTCCTCTAGACCCCCCAGCCCGCCCTGTTGTCTCCTGCCAAGCAGCTGACTATGAGAACTTCTCCTGCACTTGGAGTCCCAGTCAGGTCAGCGGTTTACCCACCCGCTACCTCACCTCCTACAGGTGTGTGCATAATTGGGTGTGTATGCCTATACATTTGGGTGTGTAGGCACAATGTGGGTGTGGGAGGCAGTGAAGGAGGTCCTGAGGAAGGCCTCAGAGAGAGGGAGGATCCTCTTTTCCTTCCTGACCTCAGATGGCCCCCTCCCTGCCAGGAAGAAGACTGTACCAGGAGCTGATGGCCTGAGGTAGGACATAAGGGAGAGGCTGGGGGCTCCAGCTAGATCCCACAATGAGCATTTCCAAAGCCCAAGACCACATCCTCCCTCCTAGGATGAGTCCATCCACAGGACCCTGGCCATGCCCCCAGGATCCCCCAGGGGCTGCCCGCTGTGTAGTCCATGGGGCCGAGTTCTGGAGCCAGTACCGAATAAATGTGACTGAGGTGAACCCCCTGGGGGCCAGCACACGCTTGCTGGACGTGAGCTTGCAGAGCATCTGTGAGTACCTGTTCCTACTGCTCCCTCGGATCCCCACCTCAGAGACCCCGAATGGACTCCGGGGTACAGATATCCCAACACGGAACCTCCACCTGCCAAACAGTTCCCTTCTGACATAGACCTCATTTTAGCACACAGATAGCTACCGTGGAGACTAAGAAGCCAAAGAGATCAGAGCCTAGGAGGCAGGGTTACCTCAGCCTCTGGAGGCTGCGGCCACTACCCCTTCCTGGGTGCCTAGCCCACAAGTCCTTCCTGGGTGCCTAGCCCACAAGTCCTTCCTGGGTGCCTAGCCCACAAGTCCTTCCTGGGTGCCTAGCCCACAAGTCCTTCCTGGGTGCCTAGCCCACAAGTCCTTCCTGGGTGCCTAGCCCCAGAGCTGCCCCTGCTTCTAGGGCCTGTGCTGAAGGCAGCCGTGTCTCATGTCCTTCCTGCCCAGTGTAAGCCCTTGCTGGCCCCTCTTTCCTTTTGATCCGTATGTGGGAGGGGGGAACTAAAGCTCTAGCTAAGGGCTAGAGAGGGACAAGCAGACTCCATGCTGAGCACAGAGCCCAACGTGGGCCCAATCCCACGACCCTGAGATCATGACCCGAGCCGAAACCAAGAGTGGGACGCCCAACTCTGACGCCCAACGGCTGAGCCACCCAGGCGCCCTAGCTCATTTTATAATAAGGTTGACAGACAAGTCCTGAGGATCCAAAGGATGATCCAAAGGATGATCTTTGATTCAAGCTTAAGATTTCCGCAAACCCCTTGGAAGTGCCTCCCTCAGGTACCTTTAGGCATATACCCACCTTCCCCTGGGAGGTGGTGGGGAAGAGATGGGTACCTGTCGCCTGTCCTGACTTTGTGTCTCCACCACCCTCAGTGCGCCCTGACCCTCCCCAAGGGCTTCGCGTCGAGTCGGTTCCTGGCTATCCCCGCCGCCTGCATGCCAGCTGGACGTACCCTGCCTCCTGGCCCCGCCAGCCCCACTTTCTGCTCAAGTTCCGACTGCAGTACCGTCCAGCGCAGCATCCAGCCTGGTCCACGGTGAGGCCTGGAATGTGTCCCAATCTGGGGCTATGGCTTCTGCCTCTGGTTTCATGTTCCTGGTTATTCTGCCTGGCTTTCTGGCACGCTGGCAGGTCACCAAAGCCCTGTCACCTCCTCCAGTAGAGTGCTCTCCATGGGCGAGTCTCTGTGCTGGGTGCTGGGGTTGCAGCAGGGCCTGGGAGGCCTAGCCTCTGCCCTGTGGGGCTGTAACTCTGATGTCTGCCCATCTGTGGGAAGACAGGAGTGGCTTTTTACAAATGACTTTTCTAGGAAAAGGAGTACCTTTCACCCAGAGGCACATTCTCATGGAAACATTCATATACCCAGATGAGGACAGTAGTGAATGTCTACCTCTGAAGATGTTAAAGATTGGCTAGCATCAAAGTCTGGGGAGCAGCTGCCTCAGATAATGCCCGATATTTATTGAGCACCACCTGCCTGCCAGGCACCGTCCTACACATTTTACCTGCATTATCTTATTCAGGTATCATCACAAATGAAGAGACCAAGGCACAGAGTGGCCCAAGGTCACTCAGTAAGTGTTACAGCAAAGATGTGAACCCAGGCAGTCTGATGGCACAGCCTGTCTGTGTAACCGTCGTGCACTTTTGTCTTCCAAACACTAGGTGTACACCGGACACCACCAGCCTCCCGATGTGAGGCCCAGACAGCTCCAGCAGTCTGACAGGGACGGGACTGGGAGGAAGGGGTGCTCTCTGCTAACGAAGGTGGGGGGCAGGTAGGCTTGGCATTTACAACCTGGATAACGGGCCAAGGAACCATCTTCATTCCCAGGTGGAGCCGGCTGGATTGGAGGAGGTGATCACGGATGCTGTGGCTGGGCTGCCCCACGCTGTACGGGTCAGTGCCCGGGACTTTCTGGACGCTGGCACCTGGAGTGCCTGGAGTCCTGAGGCCTGGGGGACTCCGAGCACCGGTGAGAGACTGAGCCCAGGGCACGGGCAGTGGGCCCGCCCACCGCATCTGTCGGCCGGATGGGTGTGCGAGTGGGCTGCATGCACATGTCCTGCCACACAGGCGTGGCCGTTGAGGTCCCAGTCTTCAGCCTTGGTTGTCCGCAGCCCCGCCCCAGCTTAAGCCCTGCCCCTCGGCCTCCACCTCCATTAGGCCCCCAGAAGCTGGCTCCACCGTTTCAGCTTCCACCTCCTGGGCACCCCGTGTCCAAGCCAGGCCCTGGTGTCCCCTGGCAGGCCCCGTCTTCCGCCCCCACCCCATGTGGACAGGTCTCCTCAGGTCTCGCCTCCCTTCAGGGCCCCTACCGGAGGAGATACCGGCTGGTGGACAGCCACAGAAGCAGCTGGAGGAGGAGCCTCAGGCAGACAGCCCCGCTCCCCCCGGGCCCTCCCTCCTGCCAGACCCACGGCCACTTGGTAAGCTTGGGCAGGTGAACAAAGGTTGTATAGGATGGGAAAGCCCCGGAGAGAAAGGGTTTGGTCAGGCAGCCTCGCTCTCACAGTGGCATGCGACCCTTCCCCTCAGACCACAGAGACCCCCTGGAGCAGGTAGCAGTGCTGGCATCTTTGGGGATCTTCTCTTTCCTGGGACTGGCAGCTGGGGCCCTGGCACTGGGGCTCTGGTAAGTAACTGCCAATGGCCCCTCAAATTCTGATCCCACACAGATGTTCTGATACCCACAGACCACACCCATTCCCACCCTTCATGATTTCCCAGTGAAACTTTCTGATTCTGGAACAACTCCCCCCTTCTCCCTCCAATCCCCACTTCATTATTTTCACCGATTTCTCTCCTGACCGTTTACTAATAACACTGTTTTGGAGGAGACAGAGATGTACAAATTGTCAGGGAGACAGCTACCTTTTTGTGCTCCAGGCTGAGACTGAGACCAGCTGGGAAGGATGGACCCCAAAAGCCTGGGTTCTTGGCTCCAGTGATTCCAGTGGACAAGCTTCCAGGTGAGTAGGACATCTAGGAGGTTTGGACTCAGGATGTGTACCCTCGTTCTGAGTGTCTGGATTAAGAGCCAGATGCTCTAGTCATTGTAAGGGTGTTGGGAATCAGAGTTGGGTCACCTCATTCATATGATGTCTGAGCTCAGGGATGGACCTTTCATTCTTGAGTCCTTGGGCTCAGAGTTGGGTCTCTTTTCCTTCTCTCACGTGGTATTGGGGTTCCTAGATGGGCCCCCCTCATTTTCAGGATGTTAAGCTCAGAGCTGGATGTCTGTCCTGATTCTGGGGCTGTCTTGGATCAGAGTTGGGTCCCCTCCCTTACTCTTGATGTATCTGGGCCCAGAACTAGGAATACTTCATCTTCAGGGTGTTGGGGTTCAATCAGAGCTGGGCTCCTCTATTCATTCCTGGTGTTGGGCTCAGAGCTGGGTCCCCTCACTCATTCTCAGGGTGTCTGGGCCAAAATCTAGTCCTATTATCTCCCTTGATTTGCCTCCTGCTTCTTCTAGGAGCCCCAAACCTGTAGATGACCCAGGAGGGCTTCAGCTGATTCACCTATAATTCTGTCTTGCTGGTGTGGATGGACAGACAGATAGAACCCAGGCAGGCTAGTAGATCCCCATGGAGGCAGGAGGGCGGGGAGTGGTCTCAGCTGGAGGTTCTGTTTGGAGCCCAGTTCTGTCAGACTCTGTTCCAAACTTGCCAGCTGAAAGGTGCTGGACCTCTCATTTCATCTCAGAATTGGAGGTCCACCTGAGGAATGTGTGTAGATATGTATGTTTGTGTCCATGTGTGCCCATGTGTATGTGAGGTAGGGAACATGTGTTCTCTAAATGTATGCATGTAGGTGCCTGGGGAGTATTTGTGGCTCCTTGGCGCTTGGCCTTGCCCCTGGAGGGGTTTGTGAAGATGTGAATAAAGAGAATGAGGAGGTTCTTCTGTTTATTGACATGTCTCCCAGCTTCAGATTCAGGGCTCACAGGAGAATGCATAGAACTTGGAAACCACAGTCAGAGACTGTTGTCCAATGCTGCTTTATTGTTTCGGCTACTGGGGGCCCTGGTCCATTTTCCCCGTCAGCCCCAAATTCAGGTTAGGCAGAGTCCCCTGGAGCCTCCTCCCTTGGCGCTCAAACCACCGAGCCAGGCTGCGGTTCTGAGGGTGGATGCAGACACTGCGTCGAGACAGGTGAAGCCTGGGAAAGGAAAGGTCCAAAGCCATAGTCATAGCTTGGGGATGAGGTTAGGGTCCAGGGGTTAGGGCAGAGGCTAGATGAAAACCTGAGTCAGCCTCAGAATTAGCAATTGGGGTTGGGGTTGGGATCAGCATCAGGGGTTAAGACTGAGGTCAGACTCAGGGGTCAGTATGAGGGGGAGGGTCAGAGCTCACACGAAGGCCTGGAGGTGACAGTCCCCATCAGCTTCCTGCACCTCCACCCGGATGACCCTCCTCAGGAGCTTGTTCGAGAGCGGCTGGCGGTAGAGCTGAGTACAGCAGGTAATGCTGGTTGGCAGTGGCAGTGCTAGGGGACAGTGGGACCATGTGTTCAGAGGGCTCCTGGCCCAAAACCCTTCCATCAGACAGCCGGAGGATGGACTTCCTGGGTCCCTTTCCCTCCATCCCATTCACCCAAATCCCTGACCTTCTAGACCCCCAAGCACTCACCTGCTCCAGGGTCTGGGCTCAGCAGCAACAGGAGCAGCAGGAGGCTGCTTGTGGATGAGGGCCCCTTCATGCTGCTCAGCCTGGATACTTCTCTCTCCTCCTCCTCCCCTACCTTTTATCTGGGTGCCTTTTACCTGGGGCACCAGGTGAGTCAGAGGCAGGTGAAGACGTATTGCTCATCCTGTGACATTCCTGTGCCCTAATTGCCACAGACCCCTTCCTCTTCTAGGGCTGCCATTTCCCATGGCTTCTAAGCCCTGGACAGAGAAGCTGGAGAGAGGGGTAGTGCACGATGTGAAGACTGATGGTACAGTGACTGAGTAAGGGCACCTGAGTATCCACAGTGGCATCCAGTGATGGACATTCACACTCACATACCCACAGTCACATTCAGTCACACCTCAATCACTCAGTCAACCTTACACAGTCAGACAACCAAAGTCAGAATCACATAGCCCCAGTTGTACTCAAAGTCCCATTCCCACATAGTTGTGTCTTCACAATCACTCAATCACACAATCATATGAGCACACACAAATTCTGATAGGGGAATTGTGGGCGGGGTGGGAGCAGAGGGAAGGCCAGCACCAACTTGCCTTCATCTTCCCCTCTCTACTTCCTGCCCTAGCCTGCCTGTCTTATCAGGAAAAACTGATGAGTATGGATCCCTAAAGCAAGCTCTTCTGGCCGAGGATGAGTCTTGGCTGGGACAGTAACAACCAGAGTGAGAAGCTCAGTGCTATTGGGGTACCTCTGGGATGCTGAGGTGGGGGCTGCTTTCCCCAGGGAGATGAGACAGGGAGGAAGGATGGGGTGGATAAGGTGGGAAGATGAAAGAAGATAAAGTTCTTTGGTGCCAGGTTGCTGCTGTCAAACAGGAAAAAGACCCAAGAAATCTTACCTTCCTGTTTTTGCCTGGTCCTGTCCCAGAAATGCCAGCCTCTTGCCAGCAGGGGCCTGGGGCTTCCAGAATCAATCCTGGCTTATTGAGACATCAGACTCAAGAGCTCAATTACCTCTCTTTTGTTCAAATTCCAGCCTTTCCCTGCTGCCCACCCAGGTCCGGTAATACACCCCCCACCCCCCACCCAACCCTTATACATTCTGCATCCCATCCTCTTGGTAAAGCCCCAACCTCTCCTCTCCTTCTTGTCTCTTGTCTCCTAATCCCATTCCCAGCCCCCACTCCCTTCTTCCCCTTACCCCCTAAAGCAAAAATCCTCCTCCTCCTCTTGTCCTTTCCAGGAAGCTGGGGACTGCCTATGGTGGGGGCAAGCCGCTAAGTTTACTGCCTCTGGCACCTTGAAGAATTTCCCACTCCTGGTCTGGGGATTTCAATCCTCAAGTCTTGCTCTGTATTTGAAACATAAACTGAGCCATAACCCAGTAATCCAGACCTTATCTGGTTGTTGTAAGGGTGCCTTCTGCAGCCTTCTGCTCTGTGGCCAGCTATTCTCTAAGGGGCAGGCCTTCTCTTGGGATAGGGACTCAAACCTGTCCTGGGCATCTTTCTGCTGCAGGGCTGCTGAAACAATCAGAGGGACCATCAGTTCCAAGAGTAAGAACTCGTCCCCCTCCCATGCTGAACAACTCAAGCTTCTCCTCCTTCCTGTCCAGGGTGAGGCTTGAAGGCCCTTTCCTGGAGTTTGTCTTGTGGATACTCAGGAATTCTGACAGTATCCTGCTGAGGTGTAGGCCCAGGGCTGGACAGGGCACTCCACTTTTGACAGGGTTCTTGATATAGACATGCTGAGGAAATGGCTCAGGAGCCTGGGTCCGTTCTTGAAGGTGGCCACAACCCAGAGGTCACCCGTCTTGACTGCTAGTACCAGAGGCCTTGGGTCTCTCTCCCACCCTCCAGTTTGGACTTGTGCCCCAGAGCTTGGGTGCAGCTCTTGGGGTGCCATTTACTTATCACAGATCTCCATCAGCTGGTTGTCTGCCACATACTTTGTGGGCTTTCCTGGACCAATTGGTCTAGATACCTGGAAAGGCAAGAAATGAATTCTTCCAGGTATGCACCCATCTCTCCCCTTTGGCTATTCCAAAGATAGGGCCAAGTCTTCTCCCCAGCCACAATCTGCTGTGGCGGGGGCAGCCCCAGGCTGAAAGTTAGCTTTGCCCCGACCCATAAATTGGGTTGTCTCTTTAACTTAATCTTCGGGTAACTTTTCTGGTGCTGGGCCTAGTCCTTTACTGAAAGCAGGCCCACCAGGAGTCCCTCACCCTCAGTACTTCAGGAGCTAGAGGGTTTCAGGTCAACTAGGGGAACAAGACAGGGGTGGCAGGGAGCCGTGGCCTTTGGGTTCTCCTAGGGACAGAGCAAGAACTGCTAGGTAAGCTGATGCCAAGTATCTTTAAACCTGAGAAAAGACTGGGGGAGCCAGAAGTTGTGGTATTAATTGTAGGAAAGATCTCCAACAGTCCCAAGTAACTCCCCTGTGGCAGGCTGCGGGAGTCAGCGTCTAGGAATCTTCCCCTCCTCTCACAGCCTACTTCCTACAACTCTGGGCTTACAATAGTTTAGATTCACTCTCAGAAGAAGAGGATTCTCCAGATACCTGGCAAAGTCCTGTCTAGGAGGAAGGTGGAACACATCAATGTGGAGATAGGCTTGGGAGGAAGACCCGGACAGGGCTACTTAGTTCCTGGCATACAGGCTATTTACAGCGAAGTGGGGGGGGGGGGGTTAGGTGGCGGAGGGCAGTCAATGACAGTAATGGGAGGCCTGACACTGAGGAGGGATCCTTAGTAATAACGGGGGCCTGTATATGGAAGGGCACCCTATTAGGGAGGGAGGCCCTGTCAGTAACGAAAAGCAGGCGTGTAGAGGGGCTCCCAGCCCGAATGGCGGCAGCGGCGGCAGAGTCAGGAGGGCAGCACGGTGGCTTCGGTTTAAATCTTTAATGCACCGGCTGGCTGGGCAGTGGCGGTGGGGGTGCGGCGGGGGAGGCCGCGACCCGAGCGCTGGGGGGCAGGGCCCAGGCCGCTTGACAGACAGCTCATCAGGCCTCGTAGAGGCTCCAGCTTCTGCTCCCGGGGATGCGCCGAGCTGTGGGGCAACCCGACAGTGGCATGAGGCAGGGAGGGGACTCCCGGATTCCCCCCATCCATCCTCCTGAGGCTGAGCCTCGTGTGCCCCGGGCGGGTCCGCGGTGTCGCAGCCCCCTCACCTCCTGTCCCTCCGCCACATGCGCAGCCAGGGGAAAAAGTAGAAGCAACCCCAGTAGATCCTGCGGAGAGAAGGCCGAGCCGGGCCGGGCGGGGCGGGGCTGACCCCACAGACTCCGCCGCTCAGACGCCTCGCCCCTCTCTTGAAGGCTCCGCCCCGCCCTTTAGAGGCGGTTCCCTCCGCAGCCCACGCCCCCTGAGGGGCCCCACGCCTCCCGCCCGCAGAGAACTCGCGCCCTCCCCCCACCCCCGAGCGGCTAGGTTCCTCCTCCGCAGAACCCGCCTCCACTCACTCCTCCTCCGCCTCCAGCGCCACCTCGTATCTCCTCAATCCCGACATGTCCTGGGTTCCGAACGTCTCCTGGGGAGCGGCATGATTGGATCAAGGATACCCCAACCCTAGGTCCCCTTTTTTGTCATTCTCGGGGCCAGTCTGGCCTGTTCTCAGGTAATCTGAGGCAGGTGCCCCCGGGAAGCCTCAGTTGCCACATTGGGACAGGGTAGGATTGAAGAATTGGGAGGCACCAGACGTTAAGGATATAGGAGGTCGGTCACCTCGGGGGCCTGGGGCATTCAGGGGGTCAAGGCGAAAGGCTTTGCGGTCATGGACCTGGGATATTTGGGGCCCTGGGTGAGGATTTCGGGGGTTGGGATCACCTGGAGGGGGGCTGAGGGGTCGGTGCAGCCTAAACTCCCGCCCTCTCTGGCTCCACCCCGGAAACAGACCGTTACCGTTACGTCATAGGGACTCCGTCGCGCTCCAGGGGTGGGGCTTGCCTATTACCCGGAAGAGGCGAAGTCTGAGCGTTTCTTCAGAGGAGGAGGAGTCAAAGTGTCACGCTGGAGGTGGAGCCAGGGTCCATCTGTCACTAAAGGGGCGGAGTCAGGCCCTATTAACTAGGATGCGGACGGAGCACGGGACCCTCTTTTGTGGGGGTAGAGTCAGATTTTGGAGCTCTCTCCCTGGAGACCTCAGCCCCAGGCAGCAAGATAGGAGCTTTGGGACGCTATCCAGTACTGTTTTCCCAGTCTACTTTTCTTTGCCCTCTGCCCTGCTGCCACTTGTATGACTCTGGTCTGGGGAGGACTAGGTCTCCAGAGCGGTCCTAGCCTAGATGGAACAGACTACAGAAGTACTTGATGTGTGAGTGGCTTTGGCCAAGTCACTTAATGGCCAGAGGGTCACAGCCCTTCCTCTCTGAGCTGAAATTTATTTTCCTGTGATTTTTGTTCCCACAGTCATTCAATCAGCAAATATATCAGGCTAGGAATGGGTATCCAGCAGTAGAGAAGCCAGATTATTACAGTAAACACAGCACACTGGTTGGAGGCAGTAGAGGGTGCTGCAGTAGAGCCTAGAAAGCGCAATTAACCCAGTGCTGGAGGTTGGAAATAGCTGCCCCAGTTAGTCTGGGGAGGGAGGAAGAGAGCCTTCTGGCTGGATTGTAGGGGAGTGACCAGAAATAAGTGAAGTGAAAGTTCCCTCAGGCTGAAGTGTGGCAAATGGGTACACTACTCTTTCCCCCCATCCCACCTTCTTTCTCCCTCTCATACCTCTCTTCCCCTGCCTGGGCCACAAACAAGATTGCAGACAGATCTGTGGGTACCAGTTGAGCTTTATTGGAAGCATTGTGGTCTGGATGTGGAGGAGAAGCTGCACTCCTGCTACGCCACACTCACCCCTGCTCACACTCACACTCACACTCACACTCCAGGCCCCGTCCCGGCTGGGTCAGGTCTGGTGCAGAGTCGCTGGAGGCCTGGTCCTCCCTTCTGATCCTTGGTTCCCCAGGGCTGCAGTGAGTCACATCCCTTCACTCAGACACAGGGCTCCCTCCAGGGCTGTCAGGGGCTAACTGCCGTGGCGCTTGTTCTAGGGGAGGAAGGAGAGGCAGGGTCATGGGTTAGGGTCTGGGGCAGGGGCTCTGAGGGAGGAGACAGGGCTGGGGAGGGCCGGGCTTGCCTTTGCAGAGTTCTTCTGCAGTCTCCGGATGATGCGGTCCACCCAGGGCTGGTCTGGAGGTGCATAGAACTGGTTACCTCTCAGCACAGTGAACCTGGAATCAGAAGGAATGGAACAGTCCTGGAACCCAGCTTCCTGGCAGGCCTTGGTGTGAGGAGCAGAAACTGAGGACCACATCTGGAAACCTGTTTCAGGGGCTTCCTTGTGGGGAGGAGCTTGGCAAGGAAAAGGGAAGTAAGATGATGAAGCCCAGGTGACAGAGGAGGTGATTGGGAGAGGAAGAGTCTGGTTACTCTTCACCCTCCCCCACAAGACAACAGTACCCTACAGCCATCAATGAGAAGGAGATAGGAACAAAAAGGCACCAAAAATGTTCCTGGGAATTGGGTGTTGGTTCACCAAGAGACAAAGTCCTCAGAGTTGTTGGCATCACTCAGAGGTGGGGATGGGGTGGGTATAAGGGTTAGGGCTTGAGGGACTTTTAGGTGGGAAGACCACAGCCCTGACTAGAATTCAGGATGCCTATCCCCAGTGTCATAGCTCTAGTGTTCCTTTCTTTTCCATCCACATGCACTGTCCTCTTCTTCCTCTGGAAACCCAGGCTAAAGGAGATAGAGGCTCTAGAGAGAAGGGCAGCCAGAGGCCCCAGGACCCATCCGGGTACTGGCACATTCAGGAACAGCAGGGGCACAGGCACATCTATATCACACGGGTCACACCGGGGACGTGGCCACACCCACAGCACACAAGTCCATGTACAGATTGCACAGGAATGTGCACGACGCACGGGTATACCGACGGTACACAGGAACACAGTCACAAGGGCACACCCATGTGGCACATGTACACTCTCGGACCTGGGTGTTGACCTGAACTCACAGTCTCCTTCACAGACTCCCTGATCCCTCCTCTGCCCCTCATCTTACCATTTTACCCCTTCCCCTTTCCAGGGGAGACCACGAAATCAGTATGCTGAGAAGAGGAGTGGTGCTGTGCAGGAGGCCATGGAAGACGGAGAGAGATGGACAAATGGGAAGAATCTTTGGAAGCAGCAAGTGTGTGGGTTGCAGAAGTCCTGCTTGTGTGGAGTCTGCAGGAGACTGTGAGGCTGGATGGCAGAGACTGAGCGGAAGAGTGAGGATGAGGGGGAGGGAGTCCATGGTGGTTCTGTGATGTGTATGTGAGCCTGTGTGAGGCTGTAGCTGTCTCTTGTTTATGGCCACCTGAAGCCTTCATTTTTTATATCCAGAAATTTCTTCCTTTCTGTTGTGTAATAAAGAATTTGACTGGTTTTTGTCCCTGATTTCTGAAAAGGAGACTTTATTTTATTTTATTTTTTTTAAAGATTTTATTTATTTATTTGACAGAGAGAGAGATAGCAAGAGCAGGAACACAAGCAGGGGGAGAGGGAGAGGGAGAAGCAGGCTTCTTGCCGAGCAGGGAGCCCGATGTGGGACTCGATCCCAGGACCCTGGGATCATGACCTGAGCCGAAGGCAGACGCTTAACGACTGAGCCACCCAGGTACCCGAAAAGGAGACTTTAAATCTTTGAATTTCCCAAGTAATAGGAATGTCTCTGTTATTTATGAGCCCCTTGGATGGTCACACCTGAGTTTATGCTAAGAGATGAGATGACTTAGGATCATCTCGGGGATGGTCACAAGAAAAACCAACCATGTCACTGAATTGTCAGGGCTTTGAGCCTGCCCATCCTCTGGGAGTGGGAGGGGCACAGGAGATTGAGTTCAGCCAATTCAGGCATGCCTACATAATGAAATTTCAATAAAAACTCTGGACACCAGAGCTTGTAGAACTTCCTGGTTGGTGAACACATTGATGTGCCAGGAGGGTGATGTGCCCAATGGGGTTTAGAGCATGAAGCTCTGCATTTGAGACCTTCCCAGACTTTGCCCTCTGTGTCTTCATTAGGCTGTTCCTGATTTATATCCTTTATAAAAAAAAACTGTAGGTATAGCACTCCTGACTCTCATGAGTCTTTCTAGTGAAATATTGAAGCTGAGGGGTCTTGGGAACTCCCTGGGCTTGTAGCCAGTTGGTCAGAAATGCACATGGCCTGGGAACCCCACAAATGGGGGCAGACATGTTGGGGACTGTGCCCTTAAACTTGTGGAGTCTGATGCTGAATGGTTAGTGTCTGAATTGAATTGGAGTACATGAGTTGGTAGGATACCTTTCCAATGAATTTTTTTTTTTTTTAGATTTTATTTATTTGACAGCGATAGAGCTAGAGAGCACATTAAGCGGGCGGGGGGGGGGGAGGGGCAGAATGGCAGAGAGGGAGAAGCAGACGCCTCGCTGAGCAGGGAGCCCGACGTGGGGCTCGATCCCAAGACCCTGGAATCATGACCTGAGCCAAAGGCAGTTGCCCACAACTGAGCCACCCAGGCATCCCTCCATTGAATATTTTACCCACTGTCTATAGAAGATCCCTTTCATAACTCCTTAGTAGCCTTCCCACCCCCATTTCCCATTCTTTATCTTTTAGCTCTGAGAATCTTAGTAAATCAGCAGTTTGGACAAGGCAAGGTGTGTGTGTAGGGGGGTGTCGGCACTGTCACCCTTAGGGGAACGTTTACAGTGTCCTTTCCTGGAGGAATTTGAACAATCAGTCTCAAGGCTCGGGGTCAAGTCTTGGTTCCAGATTAGAGGTCAGAATAAGGAATACCTCTCTTTCCGAGGCTTCTCCTCACCTCAACTCTTCTTTGTGGTTCTAAGATACCTGGGAATGGGGGGGGGGCGCCTGGGTGGCTCAGTCAGTTGAGCATCTGCCTTCGGCTTAGGTCATGGTCCCAGAGTCCTGGGATCGAGTCCCATGTCAGGCTCCCTGCTCAGTGGGAAGCCTGCTTCTCCCTCTGCCTATTGCTCCCCCTGCTTGTGCTCTCTCTGTCAAATAAATAAATAAAATCTTTTAGATTTTAGTCCAATGTGGGGCTCGATCTCACAGTCCTGAGATAGCTAGAGCAGGAACACAAGCATGGGGAGTGGGAGAGGGAGAAGCAGGCTTCCTGCCGAGCAGGGAGCCCGATGCGGGACTCGATCCCAGGACCCTGGGATCATGACCTGAGCCGAAGGCAGACGCTTAACGACTGAGCCACCCAGGTGCCCTAAATAAATAAAATCTTAAAAAAAAAAAAAAAAGATACCCGGGGATGGGAGGAGTGGGAAAAGTGGGAGCCAGCTGGTTCCCCAGATTCCCTAGAACAATGACAAGTAGCAAGAAAACTGGAGAAGGTGGGGGCGCCTGGGTGGCTCAGTTAAGCATGTGCCTTAGGCTCAGGTCATGATCCCGGGGTCCTGGAATTGAGTCCCGGATGGGTCGGGCTCCCTGCTTGTTGGGGAGTCTGTTCCCTCTGCCTCTGCTTCTACTCCTGCTCGTGTGCGCGCTCTCTCTTTCTCACTCACTCAAGAAAAAGTCTTTAAAAAACAAAAAACTGGAGAAGTTCCCTTATCAGGTTCACCAAGTCTCCCTAGGCCCATGACAGTGCCTATGTATCTGTCATTTGAGACCTGGTCTTCCCTCAGACAAGTATCGCTAAAGGGAAAGTTTTTTGGAAGCAGATCCAATTCCTGTATCTCACATCTGAGGATCTAGGGCTTCACCCTCCTGACCCAGCCAGCACTGACCCTTTCCCCTGTTGACCCATTTTCCTATGCCCCAAGCTGAGTCAGAGGAATAGCTTGAGGGGAACCTGGCCTAGAATACCCCTTCTACCATGCTTTCCCTATCGTGGTGATGGAGAGAGAATTTCTGAGCAGAAGGGCTGGTCAGCTTACAGAGACAAGGAAACTAGGTAGGAGGGAGGGGAGCAAGTGCTTTCCTCACCCGATAAGAGGCCCAAGAGACAGACCAGAGGAGGAGACCTCTCCTAAGAGACTAATTGTAGAGTGCTCCTCTGTTTCCTTTTCCAGCCCTAGAGCATATGATGTGACAAACTTAACTGTGGACCCAGTGTTTTCTGCCTTCTCTATCACCCATCCATGTGTCCATGTCCACCCATCTTTGTCTATGGGTCAAAGCTTATATAAATAAGCTGTCCCTTATTTATATATATTTTTAAGACTTTTTGGGGTGCCTGGGTGGCTCAGTCGTTAAGTGTCTGCCTTCGGCCCAGATCATGATCCCAGGGTCCTGGGATCGAGTTCCATGTCGTGCTCCCTGCTCCGCGGGAAGTGTGCTTCTCCCTCTCCCACTCCCCCTGCTTGTGTTCCCTCTCTCGCTGTGTCTCTCTCTGTCAAATAAATAAATAAAATCTTAAAAAAAAAAAGACTTTTTAAAAACTATTTATTTATTTGAGAGAGCGTGAGAGAGAGAGATCACAAGCAGGGGGGAGGGTTAGAGGGAGAAGCAGACTCCCCATTGAGCAAGGAGCCCGACTCGGGACTCAATCCCAGGACCCTGGGATCATGACTTGAGCCAAAGGCAGACACTTAACCTAGGTGCCCCTATTTTTTAAAATATTTTATTCTTAAGTAATCTCTACACCCAACAAAAGGCTCGAACTCACAACTACGAGATCAAGAGTCACCTGCTCTACCACCTGAGCCAGCCAGGCACCCCAGAGGGCCTCTGTTTTAGATCGCTTACTATAAAAATGTAGACTTGAGGCTTCCAGGGTCCATATTTCCTGCTATGTACAAGAGGAATGAAACTCCCTAAAAAGAATTATAAG
Source organism: Halichoerus grypus (assembly GCF_964656455.1). Lineage (NCBI taxonomy): Eukaryota > Metazoa > Chordata > Mammalia > Carnivora > Phocidae > Halichoerus > Halichoerus grypus. The sequence continues at coordinate 58,037,899 of NC_135725.1, forward strand.
TTAAAAGATGGAGTTAACATCATTTGGACACCTAGGGCAGAAGTAGACTAAAATCTATTAAAAAAATTTTTTTTGAGAGAGAGGGAGAGAGAACGTGGCTGGGGGGCTGGGCAGAGGGAGCGGGAGAGAGAGACTCCCAAGCACGCTCCATGCCCAGCTGTGGAGTCCAATGTGGGGCTCGATCTCACAGTCCTGAGATCGTGACCTGAGCCAACATCAGGAGTCAGATGCTTACCCAACTGAGTCATGCAGGTGCCCCTAAAATCTATTTTTAATGGACCTATTTATGTGATACAATTTTAATTTTTTGCTTAAGCTACTTTAAGTTGGGTTTTGTCATTTGCGATGGGAAGAGCTCTGAATAATAATTACTATTATTCCCATTTTACAGATGAGGAACCTAAGACCCAGAGATTTTTCCAAAGTTTCCCAGCTTATAAATGGCAGAACATTGGTATTTGGAGCAAACTCTGATACACTACCTATAATATCCATCCACCTGTTCATTCATCTGTGCTCTATCCCATTCATTTATTTACTTGACTACCCTTCAGGGCTAAGACTCTGAAGGCAATAAGCCTTGTCTCACTTGCTAACTCCAGTTCTGAGGCTGAGTTTGAATCAGGGGTTGGCAAACTTTTTCTGTAAGGGGCCAGATAGTAAATATTTAGGGTTTTCCTGGCTATACTGTCTCTATAGTGACTACTCATCTTTGCTGTTGTAGCCCCAAAACAACCACAGACAATATATAAATGAACAGGCATGGCTGCCTTCCAATAAAACTTTATTTACAAAAACAGGTGGCAGGCTGGATCTCTCCCATGGGCCATAGTTTGCCAATCCTTGGTCTGGATCAATATTTTTGGGAACATGAGTTGGGAGTGGGAGCATGTATGCCTTGCATTTGTCATTACCAATGAAGGAAAACAACAAGATTTTAATATTCAAACTCTTGTGTTTGAATCTGGCTTTACGACCTTGGCCAAATGAGGGAAGAGATGAGAGTTTCTTCACCTGTAAAATAGAAATAATGTATATCCTGTGAGTAGTACATGTGCCTCACTGACAGTGGGAACTCCATGAAGGTTAGGTCCAGCCCTGTTCTCATTTATCACCCACCTTGTGTTGCCATATCAGGAGACTTCTCTTTATGGTATCCTGGATGCAGTGAGGACAGTTCAACCCAGCTTGCTGAGTTCAAGAGTCCAGCTTCTAAGAATGAGCTTTCATACAAATTATATAGATTAAACTCTTGCAAACTCCAAATTTCTCTTTTTAATAGCTATACCCCAACTCTTATCTGCGCTGTTCCAAACCTAAAACCATTCTAGTACCCGGCAAAACAAAGGGCTCTCCAGTCAACAAGCACTATTAGACCTAGAAGCAGTTCAGCCTCCTTTTATATCACTCAGGATGTCACCCTGTTCCCCAGGTGGCTTTTCAACCTATTTCTTCCAAACAAATACTCCTCTCTAGGACAAAAGATTGTGTCCATGTGTGTTTGTGTGTCTGTGTGTCCATGACACGTGCATGAATCATGTGTGTCTGATATGCCCTTGTGTCCATATTGTGATTATAAGATTAAATGTCTGTGGTGTGTCCTTTGATGTATATGAGCGATTGACTGTGTATGTGTATGTGGGTAGGACATATGTAAGTGGGTGAGGGTGTCAGCACTTGTTTGTATGTGGGTGTGTATTCTGGTTGCTGTTCAGTCCATCCATTTGTGATCCTCAACCTTACAGGGCCTGCAGGGAGCATCTATTGCATAAGGAAAAGGGGATATGAGGCTTCCGGCTTGGGCTCTCAACCTCATGGGGCCTATAGAGGGCGTCTAGTATATGCAGAAAGTGAAAATGTGTGGTTCCTGGCCTGTGAAGTGGGGGCTTTGGCCTGGGGAGGCTGGGCTGTCTTCTTCCAGAAAGGAGCTGGAAATGAGCAAGAAACCAAATGACTCAACCCCTGAAAGTCCCTGATCGTAGGAAGGGGTCTGCTTCACACCCCATCCTTTTCTAAACCTTCTGTCCATATCCAGAGGGTCCTGGCCCAGCCAGAGGGGCAGAGCTTGGCCCTTCAGTCTCAGGGTGTAGGTAGAACATTGCATAGGACTTCCAGGATGACAGGACATCAGGATAGGGAGAAGTCTTGAGCAATAGTACACCCCCCTTTCCTGCCTCCTGCCCTCTGAGCTTGAAATAACACCACTGCCAGGATTTTCTGAACATCCCCTCTCCATTTCCTGCAATTTGGGCTACTCCAGGCCCCAGGGTTCCTTGCTGGGAGAAGTGCAGGAAACAAGGGCCCCTGAATCCAAAATAGAAAGTGATTTATGTGGCTGGGGATGAAGAATGCTGGGGGGTCAGAGAGAAGGCAGAGGAGGCTACATGGAGGAGGGATCTCTGCAGAGCCTCAAGGATGGGTGAGGCAGGAGAGAGGACATTCCAGGTAGAATGAACAGTAAGCACAGAGGCTCAGAGGAAGGACAGGGGTTTGGGATTAATCCCAATGTGGGTGAGGAAGGGGAAGGGCAAGTGGTGAGAGAGGCTATGTGTTTGTGGGTAATACCTGTGTACTTGGGGCACTTCCTCCTGGTGATGCCATGCTTAGTGGTCAAAGTTAATGGAAAATCCTTGTGACCTTAATCAGGCAGGACCACTAGGGTCTAGTATCCCTTGGGTGTGAAGGGTTGAGTCTCTTTGCGGTTACAGAATGTCAACCAGGTGAAGTGCCAGTTGGAGGTAGAGGGAATGAGTCACAGGGGAAGTGTGGTGAACATAATTCTAAAATTCCTGCCCCTGGTGTGTATGCGCTGTATCTCCTTGATTTGAGATCACCTTAACCTCTTGACCTGTAAATATGATGGAATATCCTTCATGGGATTAGGTTATGATAAATGACAAAATAGAGGGATTTTGCAGATGTGATTAAGGTCCCTAATCAGTTGACTTTGAGTTCATCAAAAAGGAGATGACCTTGGATGGGCCTGACCTAATCAGGTGAGCCCTTTAAAAAAGTGTTTAGAGATAAGAAATAAGCAGCAGCCTTAAAAAAAAGAAAACTTAAAAAGGGGGTGCTTTGGGGCACCTGGTGGCTCAGTTGGTTAAGCATCCGACTCTTGATTTCAGCTCAAGTCATGATTTCAGGGTTGTTAGATAGAGCCCTGCAGCCGGGCTCCATGCTGAAGCTTGCTTAGGATACTCTCTCTCCCTCTGTTCCTCCCCCCACCGCCCCCCGCCAACTCATGTGCTCAATCTCTCTCTCTCTTAAAAAAAGGGGGGGGGGTGCCTGGCTGACTCAGGAGAGCATGTGACTCTTTTTTTAAAAAATATTTTTTTAATTATTTGACAGAACGAGAGCACAAGTGGGGGAGCGGCAGGCAGAGGGAGAAGCAGACTCCCCGCAGAGCAGAGAAGCCCGATGCGGGACTCGATCCCACGACTCTGGGATCATGACCTGAGCGGCAGGCAGACCCTTAACTGACTGAGCCGCCCACGCATCCCGAGTCTGGGTTTAAGCCACCCAGACTATGGTATCTTGATCTTGGAGTCGTGAGTTCAAGCGCCATGTGTGGCGTAGAGTTTACTTAAAAAAAAAAGAAAGGAATAAAGAAAGAGAAAGAAGCAGCAGCAGATGCTCTCATGCTGGCTTTGAAGAAGCAAACCGCCATGTTGTAGAGAGGGCCACGTGGCAGGCAGCTATAGGAGCTCAGGGCCTCAGTCCTGCAAGCACAACTGCCAACACCCAGTGAGTCTGAAAGAGGACGCTGACTCTGAAATGAAACTGCAGCCCTGGCTGAGGCCTAAGTTCAGCCTGGTGAGACCCTGAGCAGAGAGGACCCAGTCAACATGGACCTGGACCCTTGACCCACAGAAACTGTGAAATAATAAATTTGGATTTTTCGAAGCTCCTAAATGTGTGGTGATTTGTTATATAGCAATAGAAAACCAGTATGAGAAGGAAGTACCTAATAAATGCTAGTTAAGCCCCAGGGCTAATTTCTTAACTCCAGACTATAGCTTCTAACCATATTTTCCTCCTGGTTTTGAAATGGCCCTCTTTCTTTAACTGACTCCCCTTTTCTTTCATCCTCCTTTATTCCATCTTCTTTTTTTTTTAAAGATTGTAGTTATTTATTTGAGAGAGAGCACATGCACATGACTGGGGGGAGGGGCAGAGGGAGAGGGAGAAGCAGACTCCCTGCTGGGCCAGGGGTGAAAAGGGGGTGGCACTTGGTCCCAGTACCCTGGGATCATGACCTGAGCCAAAGGCAGACGCTTAACCGACGGAGTCACCCAGGTGTCCCTATTCCGTTCTTGAAGATAGATTTTTGTGGTGGTATTATTACTACTCACCAAGATGCTGATTTACTTCTCCTCCTGGCAGTCACTCCCTTAAAGTTAAGTATGATTGGGGGCACCTGGGTGGCTGAGTTGGTTAAGCATCTGCCTTCGGCTCAGGTCATGATCCCAGGGGTCCTGGGATCAAGCCCTGAGTCAGGCTGCCTGCTCAGCAGGGAGTCTGCTTGTCCCTTTCCCTCTGCCCATCCCCCCTGCTCATGCTCTCTTGCACGCTCTCTCTCTCAAATAAATAAAAATAAAATCTTTTAAAAATAGGATTATTATTATTTTTTAAAGATTTTATTTATTTTTTGACAGAGAGAGAGACAGCAAGGGAGGGAACACAAGCAGGGGGAGTGGGAGAGGGAGAAGCAGGCTTCCCCCTGAGCAGGGAGCCGGACATGGGGCTCGATCCCAGCACCCTGGGATCATGACCTGAGTGGATAGCAGATGCTTAACGACTGAGCCACCCAGGCGCCCCCAAAATAAAATCTTTTTAATAAAAGTTAAGTATGGTTGTATGACACACTTTGGCCAATGAAATGCGTATGGAAATGGCATGTGTCGTTTATGGATAGAAGTGTTTAAACAAGAGATCCCCTGACTGTCTTTCCTGGCTGCAGTGATCATGGAAACATGTGTTGAGATGAAGGAGCATGCCAAAAGATCAAGGCAGCCTAGAATGTTGAGCCGCCACATGGAAACCAGCTGTGCTAAGGACCCGCCTAGACCCCTAGCAGGCTCGGTATACATGGGGAATAGAGTTTTGTTGTGTTAAGGTACTCAGATTGGTGTCATCTGTTATTGCAACATAACCTAGCCTATCCTGACCCATCAGGTGTGTTGGTGGTGGTAACCAGGTATTGTAGAATAGAGATGAGATTATAACAAACTAGAAGAAGAATGGATGTCACCCTGAGATCTTGGATTTAGAATTGGATTTTGCTGTGGGCCAAATTGGTTCTGTGTGACTGTATCTGGAGATAGGGTCTTTAGGAAGGAATTTAGATTAAATGAAGTCAGAAAGGTAGGGCCCTAATCTGATAGGACTGTGGCCTTAGAAGAAGAGAAAGAGAGAGAGATCTCTTTCTCTCTGTCATGGGACATAGTGAGAAGGTGGTCATCTGCAAGACAGGTAGAGAGCTCTCGCCAGAAACTGACCATACTGGCACCTTGATCTTGAGCTTGTAAGACCTTGATCTTGAACTTGTAATCTATAGAATTATAAGAAAATAAATGTCTGTTTTTTAAGCCACCCAGACTATGGTATTTTATTTTGGCAGCCCAAGCTGACTAAGACAGATGTGGTAATTGCTAAAATTCTGAATAGTTTCTCTTTGAGGAGTAGTGAAGTTTTTTTGGTTGTATAAGCAAAAGTGATATTATATTTGGTGATGCCTTTAAATTTTTAAGAAGCCTAGGGTTTGGGACAAAGGGTGTATTTTGATGTTGGATAGCCAGAGGGTAGACTATGGAGGTATTTATCGTTTTCACTGCCTACAACCTTAACCCCTTTCTATATTTGAGGAATTTCCTATTAGTCTTAGTTACCAATAGTTATGTTCCATCATAAAATACCCAAAGGTCACATACTAATTCTCCCCCCTTTTGCTGTTAGGCCTTGGGCACATGACTTAGGTTTAACCCATCAGAAACACGTTCCAAGGATTGTGAATAGGAAGAGAGTAGTGATGCAAAGGAGCAGGATTAGTAGAGAATCTATTTTGATGGTGATAGGAGTGGTGGCAGAAGTGATGTGTGTTTTCCAGGGGCACTGTAGTTGTGATTCCAGAGGTAAAACCTGGCGAGCTGATCACCTAACATTTGTGGGGCTTGGAGCAACAGTGCAAATGAAGGACAACATACCACGTATCTAAATATTTAAAAGTTATGGGGTACCTGGGTGGCTCAGCCGGTTAAGCGTCTGCCTTCGGCTCAGGTCATGATCTCGGGGTCCTGGGATCGAGCCCTATGTTGGGCTCCCTTCTCCATGGGGAGTCTGCTTCTCCCTCTCTCTGTACCAACCCCCACCCCCCAGCCCCGCTCATGCTCTCTGTCTCCCTCTCAAATAAATAAATAAAATCTTTACCGACTGAGCCACCCAGGCATCCCAGTAAGTAAAATCTTAAAAAAAAAAACAACTTTATTTTTATTTTTTTAAAAAGATTTTATTCATTTATTTGACAGAGAGAGAGACAGCGAGAGGGGGAAAACAAGCAGGGGGAGCAGCAGAGGGAGAGGGAGAAGCAGGCTTCCTGCAGAGCAGGGAGCCCGATGCGGGGCTCGATCCTAGGACCCTGGGACCATGACCCGAGCCAAAGGCAGACGCTTAACAACTGAGCCACCCAGGCACCCCCAAAAATAAATATTTTAAAGTTATAAATCAAGCTAACACATTGTCAAATAAAAATATCTCTCTCTTACTGTCTTGAAAAATATGCATTTAGAGCAATTCAAAGGCCAGGTTCAAATTTAGAATTTTTGGACTACTTGGAGTTCTATGATGGAATGAAGTGGTAAAGGGAGAGCCAAGCTCCAGTGCTCTACTTGTACCCCTTCTCTTCCCACGCCCACCTCTTCTACCCTCAGTTCCATCATGAACCATGAAGGGCCTCATGTGCCTGGTGTAGGCAGTCTGGCCCCATACATACAAGATCCTTCACTGTTCCCTGGAAATAGCTACCTCTTGGCAACCCTCCGGATGCAGGGAGTGATGCAGACCATTCTAGGAAGGATGGCTCTGAGGAAGAGGCCTGCACGGACTCTGGAAGCTGCTTGGGGCCACTTGGGCAGAGAGTTCTCGAGTTTTCAGTTCCTGAAATGTGCTCTAGAAGAAGCACAAGTTCCAGGTGGGCATGTCCCCTTAGCCCTGTGCCCAGAGATGTGACTGGAGGAGAGCCGGAGCAGAGCCCTCTGAAACATGGAATGCAGGCCAGGGGCTCCAGCTGTCTGGACATAAGCGTGCTATTGGCATTTGGCTTCCCTTCTGGGGATGCTGCCTGGGGGGACATCTGGACTGTCCTGGCTCTACTGCAAGATGTGGAAGTGGTTCCAGCTGCTCGGGCTCTCTTACTCCTCCATTTTCTACAATTTCCCAGGGTCTTTTAAATAAATTACTTTTCTGTTTAAATCAGCTAATGAATTTTAGTAGCTTGCAAGTAAGAATCCTTATTAATACATTTGTCTATTTGCCTTTTCGTGTGTGGAGGTGGGTAATGAAACCTTCATTAGAGGGTTTCATTCAGCTTCATGAGGCCCAAGACCATATCTGTCTTGTTCACTATCGTATCCCCAGCACCTAGAACAGTGCCTGGTAAGAATAAATGTTCTGGGTTCCAGTGATGTGGCATCACTTTAGACACAAGGATTTGCCAGGGTTAGGACCCTATATCATGGCAGCCCTGAGACTACTGGGGGCCCTACACTAACAGATATTCTGACACTTAGGGTTGCCATGCCAAGAGGAGCCATTTACATAGACTACAGGGAAAACGGTGTCCCTGGAGTTATACAATGTTGATGTCTTGCCTGACAAGCATGGTGTTCCTGACAGTGGTAAGATTTCCTGAGAGGAATGGTAACCTGATAGTAATGGGGGACCTTGACATTAATGGGGGTCCTGTCAGCAATGGGGACATCATTAGGTATTAGGATGTCCTGTCAGTCAGTGTTTGTGAATTGATGGAGGGCTTTTAAAGTGTTGGGCCCCTGGTAGGAAGGTGTGGCTTCTTCTTGGAGGAGATTTCTTGAAATAATAATCTGACAGGTATGAGATCACAAAGTGACTGAGGTTTTGATGGTGATGGGTCCAGATTTCCAGGGACTGTGACTCTGAGATCCAGAGCCCTGGGGGATCAGGTTGTCCTGGTAGGACAAGGTGGAAGCTGCTGGGGTTAAAGCCATCCCACTTCCACTGGGTTGGAGCCCAGGGCAGTTCATGTCTTCTGCCTCCCTACAGGACCCATGGAAGGCTAGAAGGTCCTAGGGACAGGAGCAGGGCAAAGAGGTCTGACTCCCCCATTTACTCTGATCCTCGGAGGTTTTACCCTCGTTCTTGTTCTACTCCCCTGTCCTGCTTGATCCTGGGCCCTCAGGAGATGGACATGGCCCTCAGAAGCCGGTCCTTCAGGAGTCTTATCCCACCTCTGTGATCCCCAGATTCTCTGCCCTGTGAAGGTACCACCCACCCTCCCTGACTCTAAAGGCTGGCCCCACCCCTTCCAGAATCCTTGCCCACACGACCCCCTTGTCCTGCCCCTACTTTTCAGGATCCCAAGCCCTACCCCTCATTCCTCCTGTCCTTTTAACATCACCTGGTCCTGGCCTCTGATACTCCCCTGGGAATGGAGGTAAGGATGTGAGCATATTTGTGGCCTGATCTCCATCTCCACTGCTCCTCCTTGGGAATACTGAGACTTGAATAGCCTTGGAGAACTGTGCCTATTTCCTCTCAGCAATGCCACTTACTAGTTTAGTGGACTTGGGAGCTCACACTACCTCTCTGTGCCTCGATTTCCTTATCTATAAAATGGGACTAGTGATCTCCACCTCATAGGGTTGTTAGAGGATGCAGTGATATAATGCACATAAAGGACTCTGCTTGGAGCCTGGCACATGGTTAGCACCCCAAAGTTAATGGCTTTCCCTATTCCTTGAGAGCCACTTCCTCAGACCTGGTCCTGCTGTATTGTTTCCCATTTTTATTTAGGAGATGGGTCAACTCACGAGGTGGTATGTGTGGTAACTTAGAGTACAGATTCTGGAGCCAAACTGCCCAGCTGGGATGCCCCCAGCTCTGCCACTTTACCGTCTGTCCAGCCTGGGCAAGTTACTTAATCTCTGCACCTCAGTTTCCTTAGCTGTAACGTAAGAATGATACTAGTACTTAAAGCAGTGCCCAGCACTCTTGGTGAACTAGCTAGTGCAACAGTGCTTGTCTTTCCATGGGGACAAGTCTCAGGAGCCACCTGAGGAAGTCCTCTGACCAGAGGAGTGCCGGCTTATTCTTACAGAGGGGTTCTTGAGGAAATTCCCCACTTGGGAGTCCTGCTCCGTTGTGAGACTGTTATTTCCAAGATTTTTCTGGCTGTTTCTGAGTTTCCCGGAGGCCAGAAAAGGGGAGCGTGGGGGTGGGGGCTTACCGAGAAATCGAACATGAGCTGATGAAAATATGATCAAAACCGTATGGGGCTGGCTCTTACCAAACACTTACCCATGCAACAGAGGCAGTCCCAATGTCTTGAGAACTGGATGTGCTCCAGGTATGAGTTGGGCGGGGCATCGTGGGAAAGGGCCATTTTCAGTTACATTTTTTGTTAATCAGATGAGTTCTGGGGCTTGTTTTGTGCCAACCCCAGAGCGGAGCAGGGTTGGCAATGGAGACGAACAGGTCCAATCCCTTTCTCTGAGAACTCTATCAGTAGACAGGACAGGGAGTTTGTTGTCCATCCTGTAGATGGGAGCCGGGAGCTCTCTGAGCAGCGATGTCAGGTCCCTTTAGGGAGAGGTTGGCTGCTGGGGCCTTAGGCCTTCAGGGTAGGGAGTTTTCACTCAGCTGTTGGCCTTAAACCGGTAGCAGGCGCTGTGTGCCCTAGACAGGGTGTCTTCTCAGAGGCGGGCAGCAAGGCCCCTGTATTCTGGTTGGGGAGCCAGAAGTCCATACTGTCCCTTGGAGAAGGTGGCAGCCTCATCATCGTCAGGTAGGCAGGTCGGCTTCTGGCCGCCAGAACTCAGGATAGTGACACAACCCTTGTCAGTAAATCATAGTAAGACAGGGAGCAGGTGTGATTACATAAAGTCACAGTGCTGAGAATGTTTAAGTGGGTAGGGACAAGTCACAGATTGCTGGGCTAAGCCCTCATGTATGTGACAGGGAGAGAAGAGGCTAGGACCCAGTGCCCAGGAGGGGTTGGTGGCTGGGGACGGGAAGGCACGGGCTGGAGAAGGGGTAGGGAGGGCTAAATACCTGCTCTCTATGGTACTCGGGTGTCCACCTCCTCAGACTTTCTTGAAATTCTTTATTCCCCAGGCCTCCAGGGTCTGGCCAGAGGCTGTTCGATCCAAGCCCCTTCACTAGCTCCTGAATTATTTTCTCTCTTCCTGAGTCTCAGTTCTTGCTTTGTTCCCAGAGGGTGGTCCCTGAGGCCCCAAGAAGTAGGGACATTTCTGAAGGTGCATGACTTTGGGGAGCCTGTGTGAATGCTGGGGGTTTAGCCTGAGACCCAAAGATTCATGAGTCAAATCTTTGGAGGGACTCTTAAAAATTAAGCACCTCTCCCCGTACGCCTGACTGATGGGGAACTAAGGTTTTGGAGATGGGGAGTAAGGAAGAGACTTGCCTGGAGCGGCTCAGTGAAGTGCCGAAGCAGGGCTGAGGGCTGGGCACTGAGGTCAGGACTTGTTCCTGTAGTCCCCTCAGCGGCGTGGCAGGGAGGTAGCGTCCAGGGCCTCTGTCATGGTAGCATCTTCCTCAGGGCTCCTGCCCTCGCTCCCCTACTCTGTCTGGGGTTTTCCCCCAAGAGTCCGAAGGGAGGTTTTCTGTCTTCCTCTGTGGCAGGCTGACTTCCACTTGGCTTCCCTGGGAACTGAGAAGGAGTTGAAGCAATGTGCCCCTCACACCTGTGTTTGTCCTCTGCCTGCTGGGGCACCCTGGGCACAGGATCCCGGAGACACCTATCTGTAGCTGGGCCCCCGGGGGCTCCATGGTTGGCTGCCTTAATGGATGAATTAATGGATGGATGAGTAGATGGGTGGAGGAGCAGATGGATGGATGGCAGTCTAATGGGTGCAGAGATGGCTAAATGGATGGGTGCACAGGGGCACGAGTCAGATGGCTCATTTCCTCCAGGCAGCAGGGCCACACTTCCCAGCTGTAACAGTTGTTCTTGCATCCCACCCACTCCTGGGGCTCTAGGAGATGGGATATCTGAGATTTTGAATACCTTACTTCTGGGAGCAGAGGGGAGAAGGAAGCTGCTATGCACTCAGCTCCGTGAGGAGGGGCTGACCCAACCCCTCACCACTGCTCCCCTTCCCAGACTGCCCAGGCCTGGCTTTGTTATCAGATGAGGTATAGCTGGTAAATGATGACCCCCTCCCTTCCCAGGTAACAATGCTCAGTCCGCTGTCATAGCTGTCATCCAACCCCAGTGCCACAGTCTTGCTGCTGTCAATGGGACAGGCCCTTAGAGGCCCAAGTGGGAGACCAACAGCTTCCCCAGGGGACTTCCCAGGCGTGAGGAGTTCACTCCTTCCAGAGCAGCCCTGTGGTATGCTCCACGAGTCACAGCGCTTTCATCTCCCGAAGAGGAGACTCCTTCTCTGTAACTCCCTGATCTTAGTGTTGCCTTGGCCCAGGTGCCCACAGGGGCTGCAGGGCTGGTGGTGGGGTTCCTCCATGCTAAATCTCCCTAGCTCCCTGGCCGCTCCTTCTTCCACCCTCTGGGCCCTCTTCCATTCTGCCTTCTGGCTCCCAGGTCTATCTGTCAGTATCTCTGACAAGTGTGGCCCCAGGATTGCTCAGATGGGGCTGGACCTGGCCCAGCCTGACTGAGAGAGAGAGGAAGGCTAGCCTGAAGGTCAGATTCTGTGTGGACAGATGGGCCCTCACCACTGGCTACTGAGCCTTTCCTCGCATATGTACTTATTTTCTATTTTTTTAAAAAATATTTTATTTATTTATTTGACAGAGAAAGAACACAAGCAGGGGGAGTGGGGGAGGGAGAAGCAGGCTTCCCGCTGAGCGGGGAACCTGACGCGGGGCTCAATCCCAGGACCCGGGATCATGACCTGAGCCGAAGGCAGCCGCTTAACCGACTGAGCCACCCAAGCGCCCCGCATCTTTGCATTTTTTAGTATCTTTTCCATGTCTCTGCTTGTATCTTCTCCTCATTCCTTTTATTTTTTTTAAAGATTTTTTTTTTTAAATATTTTATTTATTTATTTGACAGAGGGAGACACAGCGAGAGAGGGAACACAAGCAGGGGGAGTGGGAGAGGGAGAAGCAGGCCTCCCATGGAGCAGGGAGCCCGATGCGGGACTCGATCCCAGGACCCCGGGATCATGACCTGAGCCGAAGGCAGACGCCCAACGACTGAGTCACCCAGGCGCCCCTGTACTCATTTTCTAGACAAATATTTATTGAGTGACTACTTTGTGCCAGGCAGTGAGACCACCAGGGAGACAGTGGAAACCAAAACAGACATGATCCCTCTTGAGGAAGGCTGACAAACTATCAGTTATAACTCAGTGTGATGAGAGCTGCAAGGGGAGAGGGGCAAGGGCCCTGGGAGTTTGGGAGGGAGGGAGGCTACTTAATCTAGCCTTGAGTCAGGGGAGGCTTCCTGGAGAAAGAGTCATCAAGACCCAGATGGGAAGGCAGGTGAGCCGGTGAGAGAGAAGAGTGTTCCAGACAGAGGGAATGGCGGGGGTGGACGGGTACTTTCCCCGCTCCTGGCAGTAGAGCTGGGTCTCTTCTTGCCCCCAGCCAGGAAAGCTGGTTCTTGACAACTCCCTTCCCCCTGGTGATACCTGATCCCTGAGACACCTGGATACCTTGCCTTGGAGAAGAAAGACTGGGAGGCATGAAAGAGTTTGGCTCAATCAGAGAACAGGCACAGGTTTGGTGTTGCTGAACCGTGGAGAGTGAGAGGGCTATGAGGAGACCAGGTGGGGCTCCGGTCATGGGAACTGGTCCTGAGAACGCAGGGCGTTAAGTAGGGGTCCATGAGGAGGTTGCTCAGGTTGCAGAGGGAAAATGAGATCTGCCATTCCATCTCCCCATTTCCTATTCTGGTCCTCCCGGACAGACAACAAAGAGCAGACAGACAGATCTGTGGGTACCAGTCGGGCTTTATTGGAAGCATTGTGGTCTGGGTGTGGAGAAGAAGCTGCACTCCTGCTACGCCACACTCACCCCTGCTCACACTCACACTCACACTCACACTCCAGGCCCCGTCCCGGCTGGGTCAGGTCTGGTGCAGAGTCGCTGGAGGCCTGGTCCTCCCTTCTGATCCTTGGTTCCCCAGGGCTGCAGTGAGTCACATCCCTTCACTCAGACACAGGGCTCCCTCCAGGGCTGTCAGGGGCTAACTGCCGTGGCGCTTGTTCTAGGGGAGGAAGGAGAGGCAGGGTCATGGGTTAGGGTCTGGGGCAGGGGCTCTGAGGGAGGAGGCAGGGCTGGGGAGGGCCGGGCTTGCCTTTGCAGAGTTCTTCAGCAGTCTCCGGATGATGCGGTCCACCCAGGGCTGGTCTGGAGGTGCACAGAGCTGGTGACCCCGCAGTGTGGTGAACCTGGAGTCAGAGGTCAGAGGTCAGAGAGAATGTAGCCCTGGAACCCAGCCTCCTGGCAGGCTCTTGGTGTGAGGGGCAGAGGCGGGGGACCACATCTGGGACTTCCTTGAAGAGGCTGGGCTTGGCAAGGGGAAGGCAGATAGGAAGGTGGGGTATCAGCGGTGGCTGATGGGGGAGATGAGGCTAGACGAGGTCCTCCCACGACTCACACAACAGCAGGCAGTCTACAGCCGTCCTTGATGAGGAGGTGGCGAAAGGCTCTGACGATGTTCCCTGGGATGGGGCGCTGGGTTACAGACAGGCAGCAGTCTTCAGCGTCGTTGGCACCACCCAGAGCTGGGGTGCAGGTGGGAGAAAGAAGGTAGTGTCAGGACACAGGGACCCTGAGGAGGGGAGGCCACGGCCCTATGGCCCTAAGTGGGATTAAGGACAAGTGTGTGTGTGTGGGGTGGGGTGGGGGGGGTGTTAAACCTGTTAGTCAGCCGGTATGTTTGCTAAATATATTGAAGTACTTCTAAGCTGTTTGGTAAACAGACGCTGCCCTGGTCACCCCAACCTCTCCCCTAGGACCTCTCAACTGCTGCATAAATGAAGAGTTGATGCGGCTCACAGCATGGGGTTGGGGAGGAGAGGTGAGGAGTGAGGGGTAGGGTAGTAGGAGACTGGGGTTAGAGAAGTTATGAATTGTTAAATATTTGGACTATTAGCCCTGTCTCAGCATCTCCCTTTTTCCCCACCATAAACAAATACATACTGTTCTCTCCCGTCTGGGAAACTGAGGCAGCAGGAAAGAGAGGCTGCAGAGAGAAGGCTAGCCATCGGCCCCGGGACACCCCAAGAGACTGACAAACATTGAAGTCAGGGGCCCAGTCATACCCACACTCACAGGGCTCAGGGAACCCTCAGGTTCACCCAAACATGCAGACCTAACTCCGTGTGCCTCACATCCAGCGCCAAGGAGTCTGAGATTTAGACGCCCCCTCCCCCATGCCCACCATAAGCCTTCCCTCAGCCTTACCCGGGGCGGTCTGGAGAATCAGCAGGCTGAGGGCCAGCACTGCAGCTGCTTGCGATGCCATGGAGGGCGGACAGAGGCAGACAGACCGTGAGACAGTGGGCGCGGGCCGAGTCTTGTGAGGCTGGAACTCGGCTGGCCGCGGGAGGGAGCGATGGGACACGCACAGGCGTCCCTGCGGGCAGCGAGGGCTCTGGGAATGTGTGTGAAAGCCTGTGCGAAGCTGCAACTGCCTCTTATTTATGGCTCAGAACTTTCACTTTCCCTGCTCAGAAATTCCCCTCCGCTTCCATTCCGTGGATTCCCCTTTGTCCCCCTCTTTCTGACGGAACCTGACCCAGCCCCCCCCTTCTTCCTGCCTCAGTAGCTTCCCTGCTCTTCTGCTTTTTTTGGCTTCATCTCTGAGAATCTAAGCAGTCCGCACTCTGGCCAAGAGAAGGGGCGTCGCCATGTCAGCCAAAGATGCAGGCTCTGCAGTCTCGCCTTCTTGGTGGCGTTTGCATCATGAACCATAGGGCTGGCTCTCAGAGGTGATGGTTAGGTTTGGGGCGTCAGAGTGAGGGGTTGCATCCCCTTCCCTAAGTTTATCCCTCATTCTCGTTCTTGTCTCTGTGGTTCTTCTCTTCTCTCTGGTGCGGGTGGTGGTGAAGAAGCCTCTCTGGTCCTCTCAGAACAATCACGAAGCCTGGGGTAACCTCCCTATGCTGCCCATCCGTTATCTGGGAACCAGTCCCTTCCTTGGGACAAGCAGAGTCGAAAGGGAATGTTCCTGGGGAAGAGGCCCGGCACCCATCTCAGGCCTCTGGGATTCAACCTCTTGGCTCAGCCAGCACTGCCCCTTTCTCTATTTGCCATGTTTGTATGTCCAACACTTGGGTCAGCAGAACAGCTGGAGGGAGGCTGGCCTCGAATAGCTCCCTTCGTCTTTCCCCCGCTCTCAATCCTGGGAACCAAGAGGGGATTTTTAAGGAGAGGGGCTGGTCAGCTCATACTCAGACAATCCCCAAATTTCAAGGAATCGACCGATGGAGGAAGGGACAACTGATTTCCCATCCTTATGAGAAAGACCAGGACTCAAAAGGGAAATTAATATGTGGAACACCCTTTCAACCATCCCACCCAAGCTCTGGACGCTCTTTTGGATGGGGTGGTGTTTCTCTCATAAATTTCTGACTTATCTTTCTTTCCATCCATTAATAATAATAATAGTAATCGTATTTCTTATTGTTTACTCTGTTAGGCTCTGTATCAAGGACTCCACTTTACTAACTTTCCCAACAAAACTACGAAGTAATTTTTATTTATTTATTCATTCATTCATTCATTCATTTATTTATGAGAGAGAGTGAGAGAGAGAACGTGAGTGGGGGAGAGGGACAGAGGGAGAAGCAGACTCCCTGCTGAGCAGGGAGCCCAATGTGAGATTCGATCCCAGGACCCTGGGATCATGACCTGAGCCGAAGGCAGACGCTTAACCGACTGAGCCACCCAGGCGCCCATAATTTTTATTATTAACATATTATTGTTTCTATTTTACACATAAAGAAAATGAGGTTCAGAGCCCAAGACCCTATTGCAAGTAAGTGTCTTGTACCTAGGTGTCTTTTGCTGTGAGGGTTACACCCTTTACCACTATCCCACGCTGCCTGTCTGCCAACTGTCCATTGATCATAGAACAGTACAGATGAGTGAGACTCTACAGATAGAATGCCTTGCTTGGGATTCAAATTCCACCACTTGCTAGCTGTGTCACCATGTGCAAGTTACCCAATTCCTGTGTCTTAATACCCTTATCTATAAAGTAGGAATGGTACTAGATCTACTTGTTAGGATTAAGGGAGATAATCCGAGTAAAGTCCTTAGTTTAGAGGCTGGCACATAATAAACACTCATCAAATATTGACCATTGTTATTGTTCTATCCTTTCATTCGGATATATGTCAGTTCATCTATCAATCCATTTTTCATTGATCTATGCATCCCCCTGCTTCTGGTGGTTCTGATTATTCCCTGTTGTCCCACCCTCATCCATGCTCCCACTCTTCTCTACCCTGCTCTGTTTTCTGGAAGGCTGACCTCTCTAGACTGAATTACTCAGGATCCTTGCCCTCCAGCTTCTGTTTGAGTTTGGTCCATAGGAGGCAGCAGCAGGAGATCAGTGGGTGATAGGAGAGAGAGGTTAAGTCCCCAGATCCTTCATCTTGCTGCAGTCCTGGAAATGAATAATTTTCTTTTTGGTAGTTGTTTTCAAAGACAGTTCTTCAGACAGCAGCAGCAGCAGCATCACCTGGGAGCTTGTCAGTTTATTGATATTGGTGCCCTCACCCAGGAACTGTATTAGCTCAGCACCTGGGAGTGATGTTAATAGTCTGTTGGGTTGGTTACTGGAAGTGTAGACTCAACAGTGGCCTTTGATCAATGAGATTGAAATGTTAGAACCTCACTGACATATTGTAGAACAATGCTTCTTAAACTTTGATGCGCATGTGATTTACATGGGAGTCTTGTTAAACTCTAGATTCTCATTCACTAAGTCTGGGGTGAAACCCAAGATGTTGCATTTCTAACAAACTTCTAAGTGATGCTGATGCTGCTGGTTCTCAGACTATATGAGGAGCAAAGTAGAGGAAGGAGTGCAAAGTTGAGAGAGATGGGAATGCTGGAGCGTCCCTGTGATGTGCAACCACTAACTGTACACCTCTGAAGGGCCCAAAAAGATGCTTCCTTCTCCAAGGCAACAAGAAAAGTATTAATGAGGGGAATGGTAGCTTCTTTGAAAAGCACTGTAGAGGCTTCTTTAGGAGGCAAGAGATGGGGATAGGAGATGCCTTCTTGGGACTGGGCAATCAAGGGGGATAATGGAATCCATGAGTGGTAGAGGTCAGATGTTGGCACCTAACCATGAGCAATAAGGTAAATGAGATTACTATATAAACTGTAGGGACAAGTGGTAATTTATGTGCTTTGCCCACAGGGATCTGTGGTGTTATCTAATTGATCATAGTGTTCCTAGCAATGAAATAGATGGACAGCTTACTGATGTGCTACTTGACCTGTGCAAGTGGAAACATCTAGCCCTGGTGGGCAGAAATTTGATCCAAATTGTATTGTACAGTCTTTTACCCAGTACCTCTACTTAAGTCATTTTCCTAGACTCAAAGGCCTTTGGTCAGGTGGGAGGTGGGAGGGCGTGAGTCTCTTTCATGGGTGGATTCTATAAATCTTTCTCCCAGTGAGCGGTTTTCCTAGTGCATCTCCAACAGCAGCTGCATCACCTAAGAACTTGCCAGAAATGCAAATTATTGGGCTCTGCCCCAGCTTCGCTGGATCGGAAACTCTGCAAGTGGTCCAGCAATCTGTACCTTAACAAGCCTTTCTTGTGATCCTGATGTATGCTAAAATTTGAGAATGACTACTCCAAGCCTTCTCTACAGAGAGATCTGTAGCCATTTGCGAGGTTGAGTCTGAATGTGGAACAGGACGTACTCAGACCTTTGGGGTGTTATTAGCTACAGTCTGTCTTATGTTAATACTAGTCTTGGGGACCCAAAATCCCACTGTGGTCCATCAGTTAGAGTAAGGCTTAATAGAGGTCAAGTGACAGAAGGATCTTGATCCAGATCCATCTCACAGTGGGTCTGTAATACCTGTTCACTGGTTATTTCTCTAGGTTCAGAATGTATAGTGGGAATGGGTATACTTAGTCATTATTCAAATCTTCACACTGGTTCCTTGACCATGGAGTAAGGAAAATTATGGTAGGAAGGGCCAAGTGGAACTGTGCTTGCCCTACCACATTCCCTGCTACAACAGGAAACATAAAATTAATGCTACATTCCTAGAAAAATTGCATAGATTAGAGCACCTTCAAAGACTTAAAAGATGTCATAGCCCTTGGCACTGGGCAATCTTATTTCAAGGGGAATAATGGAACCCATGAGGGCTAATAATCTAGCACATGCCTTTTTTCTATATCAGTCAATTAAAGACCATTGAAATCGGTTTCTTTTTTTCTTTTTCTTTCTTTTCTTTTCTTTTCTTTCTTTCTTTCTTTTTTTTTTGAGAGAGTGTGAGTGTACAGAGTCAGGAGAATGAGGTGGGGAGGGACAGAGGAAAAATAGAGAGAGAGTCTCAAGCAGGCTCCATACCAAATGTGGAACCCAATTTGGGGATTGATCTCATGACTCTGAGATCATGACCTGAGCTAAAATCAAGAGTCAGATGCTTAGCTTACTGAGCCACCCAGGTGCCTCAGAAATCAGTTTCTTTTCGATTGGAATGACAGGTGTACACTGTCACTGTCTTACCACAGGGATATATCAATGTTCCTGCTCTTTGTCATAAGATAATCTTGACATCCCACAGAATATCAACTGACGACATTATGCTTACTGCCTCTGGTGCACAAGAAATAGTAATCACACTCCTAAAGCCAATATTATACTATATGTTAACTAACTAGAATTTAAATAAAAATTTGAAGAAAAAAAGAGCAATCACCCTAAATGCCTTAGTAAGACCCATATATGCCAGAGAGAGAGAGAGAGAGAGAGAGAAAGAAATCCTACAAATATCCAGGACCCTGCCACATAGGTAAAATTTTTAGGCCATTGTGGGTGGAAAGAAGCTGAAAAATAGTGGTCTGTGGTGTGTTGCACCTTCACCATGAAGAAAGAGACACAATGCTTAAAGGAAGTTTGGATTTTGGAGGCAACATATACCATATTTAGGTGTACTGTTGCAAAATATTTATTGGATATGATGTGAAGCTATGGTTTTGAATGAGACCCAGAGCAAGGAAGGGCTGGGCAGCAAGTCCAGTTTCCAGGAAAGTTGCCCTGCTCCTTGGGTCTTATGGCTCATAAATCCAATGAACTTCAGCTTTTCTGTGGCAGAAGAGGTTGCTATAGGAACCCCATTGGGAGAATTACACCTTAGGGTGTTGGAGTAAGGCCACACTTCTTCTGCTAACAAGTATTTTCTATTTGAAAAGCAACTCCTGATTTGCCAATGGGCCCTGGTCTAAAACTCAGACTCTAGTTCACCCAGTGACAATGTGGCCCAAAGGTGTTACCTATAGCAAATGATATAGTTGGATGTGCAGAACAGCATTCCATTGTTAAATGGTCATTGTACATATGAGTTCAGGCCTTAGAAGTTTCAGAAGGCATGAGTAAAAGCGTGGGCAGGGGGCTCAGATTCCTATTTGTATTGTTTCTTCTTCTGATCACATTCACACCTTCATGGAGAAGTTTTCTACAGCTAACAGAGGGAGAAAATGCATGGTCTTGATTTTTAGATGGATCGCTAAGGTAGGCTGGCCCTGAACGACAGTGGTGAAGGGCAGTCCTTTCAGTGGGCAGAATTTCAGGCAGTACATTGAATGTCAATGTTGCCGGGAAGGAGAGATGGCCTGAGGTTTGGAGGTGGACTAATTCACCTGCAGCGGCTGCCTACAACAACCCTGCCCTCACCTTTGTAAATGGTTCCTTCACATTTTTTCCCATTAAACCTTTTTGGACATGCCATTTATTTCCCACCAAGATCCTGAACGATATAAGAGTATAGTGCAGAGCTGGCATAGAAGTTTCAATTAAATTTTAATACGCTCGGCCTGGAATGCCTGTTGGGAAAGATCCCAAGAATCAACAGGCAAGAGTGAAATAATGAAATAATAATAAACAAGGATTTGTAACACAGTCATTAAATAAATATTTATTGAAGGCCCCCTATGTTCCAGACACTGTTCTTGGCACTGGGATACAGCAGTAAACAAAACAGACATTTCTGCTCTTGCAGATGTCTTTTTTTTTTTTTTTTGGTAAATATTTTATTTATTTATTTGACAGAGAAAGACACAGTGAGAGAGGGAACACAAGCAGGGGAAGTTGGAGAGGGAGAAGCAGGCTCCCCGCCGAGCAAGGAGCCCGATGCCGGGCTCGATCTCGGGACCCTGGGATCATGATCTGAGCCGAAGGCAGACGCTTAACGACTGAGCCACCCTGGTGCCCCTCTTGCAGAGTTCTTAATCTAATGAAGGAGACAGGCAATAAACAAACAAGAAAAATATATAGTATTTCAGATGACAGTAAGTGCTATGAAGAAAAATCAAGAAGGCCAGAGGGATAGGGAGCAATGGGGAGGGTGGGCAGGGAAAACTTAACTGATAACATTTAAAAAGAAAGCTTGTGTGAAGAAAGTGAGGGAGAGAGCCATGCAGAGATCTGGGGAAGATGTTCCAGGTAAAGAAAATAACAAGTGCGAAGATTGTGAGATGAGAGTGTGTCTGAGGAATAGAAAGGAGGCCAATGTTTGGGAGGGAAGTGAGCAAAGAATAGCGTGGTAGGAGATAGAGTCAGATAATAACAGGGGCCAAACGGTGTAAGGCTTTGTAGGCCATCGTAGGGTTTCTGTTTTACTGTGAGTGAGATGCGGAACCATCGGAGGGGTGACAGAGGTGTGACATGATCTGACTTGTTTTAAAGACTCCTCTGGCTGTCGGATGGAGAATAGACCAAAGTAATGCAAGAAGGGAAGCACAGAGACCAGGTCAGAAGCTCCTGCAATAATTGAGGGGGGACATGATGTTACCGGGAGTTGGTGAGAAGTGGTTAGATTCTGGAAATATTTTGAAGGTAAAGTTATGGGCTTTGCTGAGGGGTTCGGCATAGGATGTGAGAGAAAGAAGAGACAAGAATACTGCAATATTTTTGGCTTGAGCAATGTGATGGATGGGGTTGTATTTATCAAGATGTGGATGACTGCAGAGGAGTGGGTTTATGGGAAGATCAGAGGCGTCTTTTGACTTGTTAAGATAAAGCTGCATTTTGGACATATAAGTGGAGATGTTAAGTGGGTGCTGGTAATATGAGTCTGAAGATCAGGGGAGAGATTTTAGCTGAAGATACAAATTTGGGAGCATATGGATGGTCTATAAGGCCGTAAGACATTGAGATCTCCAAGGGAGTGAGTATAGGTAGAAGAGGTTCATGTTCTAAGCCCTGAAACTCCCCAACATTGACAGATCAGGGATATGGAGAGGAATCAGGGAAGGAGGAGAGCTGTCAGGGTGTTATGATGGTACCCAATATCATGGCTAAAAGGGAAAGGACACGGGGCCCAAGGGTGGAAGGTTTAAAGTACCCACTCCCTAACCTTTGGTTTAGATGATCCAATGGGGGTGGAAGTGGGAGATTGGATGCCAAGGAGGTGGGTTTGAAACAGTTTCTGACCACACACACAGAACCCTAAGTAGGCTACATGCTTCACCTAGTTCACTCTCTTCCCAGCCAAGTCGTCTTTGCCGGGTTCCTGGTTCAGTGTGAGCCCTGGACCAGTCACCTTACAGCTCAGGGCAGCCCATTCCAGCCTAGACCCACATTCCTCCAAGGAGCCCACACAGTCTTCATGGCGTCCTGGTCTGACCAGAATCCATGCTCCAGGAGCAGAGATCTTGGATGGTGGGCACCTTAGCTATTGGGGCAGGGGAGGTAGCAGCTGGGCCTGGGAAGTCAACCAAGTCCTTGGGAGGGGTGAGAATACAGGGGAGTGAATGACTGTGGGGAGAGGACCTCTATTAGGTGCTTAGTGTTTGCTGAATGGATGAATGCGTGTGTCCCAGGCTGCGTTCCTGGAGGGGTGTGTGTGTGTGTGTGTGTATGTGTGTGTTAGTGGTGTATGTGGCTGTGTGTGGGTGTGGGTGTGTGTTAGTGGTGTATGAGGCTGTGTGTCACCCCTCCCAGGCCTGCAGAGGGCGCCCCAGTCTGGGAAGGGAGGCTCTGGAGTAGGGCGGAGCTCTGGTGGAGGGGTGAAGGGAAGCTGTGGCTGGCTGGGGGTGCTGTAGCAGCGGCTGGTGGAGGCCCTGACTCGGCGGGCCCCTCAGAGGCTGAGGAGGGCGTTGGGCCCAAAGTCACTGGGCCTGGGACGGCCTCTGGTGCTCTCCCCGCTCCAGGCACTCGCAGGCCCCGAGGCCTAGCGTCCTAGCCCGCCCCAGGGTCCGGGGAGCGGGCCGGACGCGCGGAGGGGAGACTCGGCTGTAGGTGGGACCGCACCCCCGAGGACGTGGGGTCCTCGTGGGTCTCGGATGTTCCCCAGGAGGCCGTTACCCCAGGCTTAGCACAACAGCATTCCCCCCAGATCCCCGCCACTCAGGCCCTGAACCCGCCAGGTACGCGGCGGGCTGGCGGAGACGCGTGCGCTGGCGAAGGCCTGTGTCTGGCTACGAATATTTCTCTCTCCCACTGCCACTCCAACCTACCCCGAGTCCGAGCACCCAACGTAGAAGACTGGACGTAATGTCTGCCTTAAAGGCTAAAGGAAGTTCACATCACCTCCGGCACTTCCTTCACAGAATAACCTGCACCCGATCGATTCCTTACGCCGCATAATTACGGTGCCAACTCTAAGAAAAGGTTTCTTTATTCAGCGGGGGTTTATTGAGAGCCTAACTGTGCCGGGCGCGAAGCTCCGCGAGAGGATGAAGGGCTTTAACAGGGACACGAGCAGAAAAGGAGTTTGTCCTACTTGTCAGTGGACACAGGAAAACGCTAAGCCTCTGGCCTATCATGAGACACATTTGAGGACAAATAATAAAAATAATTTTAAAAATTGATCCCAGAAAGATGAAGAAAATGACAATAGAAAATTAAACCCGTAAGCCTGCTGTTAGCCTTTAGCCGACCGAGGACCGCGGCGGCGATGCTGCCCCCTGGTGGCGAAACGGGGCAATGACGCTATCACAGCCAAGTGGAGTTTCACGTGGTGATGGTGATGTGGCTCCTGGGATTCTGAACCGAAATTGGCTCTGGCTGCCCAGGTGACCAAAAGTGGAGTTTGGCTATTTTAATATTAGATTGACATTTATTATTACCACAATCCATAGGTCTAAATGAAAAGTCTTCAAGAACAGGGCATCAGAGTTTGCGTGGGATGTTTTGATTTGCCACCCACTGAGAAAGGGATGTCTTGAAGAAAACAGTCTTCAGCTTCTTGGCATAGCTAACACATTCTCTGTAGGGGAACTGTAGACACCAATAGAAGAATTACAAATATAGGTGTTAGAAAACGAGGCTTGGCAACTTCAGCATTTATAAAAATGGCAATTCGGGGGCTCCTGGGTGGTTCAGTCGTTAAGCGTCTGCCTTTGGCTCAGGTCATGATCTCAGGGTCCTAGGATCGAGCCCCACATCGGGCTCCCTGTTCAGCGGGAGGCCTCTCCCACTCCCCCTGCTTGTGTTGCCTCTCTCGCTGTATCTCTCTCTGTCAAATAAATAAATAAAATCTTTAAAAAAATAAAAAATAAAAGCGGCAATTCATTGGTCAAGACTGATGCCAAAGGACAGAAGCATTGATGACTTTAACAAAACAGCGTAGCATCATTTTGTCCCAAAATACAGGGAAAAATAGCAGCTGGATGTGGGAAAGAAAGAGAACTTCACAAGAGAGACCAGTGAAGCTGAAGACATTTTCACAGGTAAATGATTAAAGCTAGGAAGCAAATTGATTTTGAGCTTCATAAATAGCAGGTATAGACCCAGTCCCTCTGACCTTCCTGTGCCATAATGCAAGGCAGAAGATGCCAACTGTGTCAGTGGTACTGAGCTGTTAGCCCCATATTGTTCCATTTTTAATTTTAATTTTTTTTAAAGATTTCATTTATTTCAGAGAGAGAGAGAACGCACAAGCAGCAGGGAGGGGCAGAGGGAGAAGGAGAAGCAGACACCCTGCTGAGCAGAGAACCCCATGTGGGACTCGATGCTAGGACTCCGGGATCATGACCTGGGCTGAAGGCAGACGCTTAACGACTGAGCCACCCAGGTGCCTCATTTTTAATTTTTAAAAGGAATACATCAAAAGAAAGAACCTAACTGTTATTGGTGATCATGTCCCTCTAAAGGCTGGATTGATGAGTAAAGAATGAAGTAGTGGTTAGCCAAAGTGTGGCCCAGGTATCGTGTGTGGGGGGGGCGGGGGCGGGGGGGGAAGGTGTTAAGACATCTGGCTGCTTAGTTTGGAATTAGTTTCAGGTTCATACAACTGAGGTTGTTAAGATGTTTTTATTAGCTGTAATTCTGGGAGATCTTACTAGCTCTGTCCATCCCTTTTATCAAACTGGTGCTTAAAGGATTCACAAACAAGGAGGACCACAGGAAGCAGGAGGCTTCCAATTCTGAGGCAGCAGACAAGAAGGTGCTGGCCCACCATTTCATAAGTGTGTGTGTGTTATTTCATGGAAGAGAAAATGAGAAAATTATTTAAAAACATGGTATTAGTAATTTTCTGGATGGCCCTGAGGATGACTTATTCTTAGCAGATAATACTGACCCAGTTTTAAAGCAATGAAATGTTTTAGTGCTTCAGTGTAAAGGAAAATTGGATTCCAGGGATTACAGTGAGTTTTCATGATGGGGGGTGATGATTTTGTAAATTTTGAGGATGATTGATCTTTAGAATTTGTTTTCTTCTTTTCTTTTACATTTCTAGTAGAAGTCATTAATTGTCTTCTTGTTAAACATTGGTATACTAGTATTCATAAAATATTTATTTTTACATATGCATGAGTGAGGCATTGGAAGTTCTTCAAATTTATAATTTTATCGTATGCTTTATACCTGTTTTTATGGAAATATTTCCTGTCTAAGCAGCATCTTTGGAAAGTTACCTTTATGTCCTCTCTCATTTGGGCCTTTATACACATACACACACCAAAAACATTTACTATAGTTTTAGTTGGGGCTCAGGAAGAAGTAAAAATAAATGCATGTGTTTAATTTGCCGTCTTTACCCTGAACTCCTACTAGTCTTTGAATTTATTAAGATTTTATTTATTTTTTGACAGAGAGAGAGACAGCGAGAGAGGGAACACAAGCAGGGGGAGTGGGAGAGGGAGGAGCAGGCTTCCCACTGAGCAGGGGGCCCGATGCGGGGCTCGATGCGGGGCTCGATGTGGGGCTCGATCCCAGGACCCTGGGATCATGACCTGAGTCGAAGGCAGACGCTTAATGACTGAGCCACCCAGGCGCCCCTAGTCTTTGAATTTAATTGTGTCGATCTTTTCTTTTATGGTTTTACATCTTAAGAAGTTCTTTTCTATGTCAAGGTGATAAACATACTCATTTACGGTTTCTTCTATTCCATATATTTTAAACATTAGGTCTTTCATTGACCTCAAATGATGAAACATTTGAAGAATACTGAAGCTGTGATAATGGCAAGATAGAAGTATTTTTTAAAGATATTATTTATTTATTCATTAGAGAGAGTGCGTGAGCAAAAGGGGGAGGGAGAGGAACAAGCAGATTCCACACTGAGCACAGAGCCCGATCTCAGGATCCTGAGATGGTGCTCGAACTCAGGACCCTGAGATCATGATCTGAGCCAAACCAAGAGTCGGAATCTTCACCGACTGAACCACCCAGGCGCCCCGCAAGATAGAGGTATTTTAAAAATGGAAGAGAAGTTAGAACTTAGAAAAAAAACCCTAAAGGCTGAGTGATAAAGGAAAAGTAAGCAAAGTGCACTACTTTGCTATGCAGCGAACAATTACATGGTCATTACAATGTAAACACTGATCATGATCTAAATATAGTGGTATGACTATATTTAGAGGATAGGGTGACAGAAGAGGAAGGTTGGTAAGAGAGTTAAATCTCCACTTTTTATTATTTATTTATTTATTTAAAAATATTGTATTTATTTATTTGAGAGAGAGAGAGAGAGACCACAAGCAGGGTGTGGGTGTGGGGAGGAGCAGAGGGAGAGGGACAAGCAGGCTCTCTGCTGAGCAGGGAACCCGACACGGGACCCGATCCCGGGACCCTGAGATCATGACCTGAGCTGAAGGCAGCTGCTTAACTGAGCTGCCCAGGTGCTCCAAATCTCCACTTTTTATAATAGGAAGCCAATTGGCAATGTTTAAAACAGATAAACCAAGAAACAGAAGAATGAACAAAATATTTAGATGTAGGGCACCAACTCCTAGAAGAAGTTGCTTAAGAGTTAAAATTTGCAGGAAATGGTTTTCAGAATAAGTCATTTGGTACTTTTTGATATTTTTAAAAACCATGAGTATGTATTATTTGATTTTTTAAAAATTATGCATCTTACAGAAAAAAGAAAGAACAGGATAACATTGTCAAAGATGAAGGCAGACAAGGAGAGTGGTCGCTCATTTCCTGATGGAATAAAGACTATACTGCACGCCCGCTCAGGGCAGGGTGTGAGGCACATATGAGGCAGGCGATGTGGCAGGATAATTCAGCAAAATATGAAGTTTTGTTTGTTCTGCCTATGTGTTTCCTTTCTCTCTCTGGAGCAAACAAGAGTTTTGGCAGGGCTGAGAACAGAGGCATCCCGATGTCAAAGGCCCTTCTGCCTTTGTAAAAGTCCAAAGCAAACCTGGAAAGAGGTTATGTCCTGGAGGGGCTGGGAGGAAGGATTTTGAAGAGAGGTCTTTATGACTGGGCGGGGATTGGTGTGCAGGTCCAGCAATGGGCTCTGATGTAGCAAGTGGCAGCACCTGAGTCCATGGCTCTGGGGGTGTCTGGGGAAGCCAGGTTCAAACCCAGAGGCTCTCACAGCTGAATTTCCATGTCTCAAAGATGGCCCAGAGCTAAGCGTTTTAGAGTCCAGCACCTGAAGAGCCAACCGACTTGTACTACAGGGGCCTTAGCATTCACTGGTAAGACTAATGTCCAGAGATGGGATGGTGTGGGGGGGGCGGGAGGGGCAGGGAGGAAGACTCCTCTGTGCCTTGGTGTTTTTCTGACCTTTTGCACAGCCCTTGGTAGGGGGGATCTCAAGACTGCCAGATGAATTCCTCACTAGCACTCCAGTGCAGGGGCTCGGAGTAGGATTAAGGTCCTTGGAAGCACATTTTAAAATGCAGGCATTCTTGCACATCTGAGTCTGCAGACTAGGATCACACCTGCTGCACAAGGATAGCCAGGGAGAGCCCCTGTTTTCACCGGTTGCAGGAGGAGCAGACAGCAAGTATTTTAATGACTTTACGATAAGTAGTAAATGATGTGGTGTGCTCAGGCTCCCACTGAAGGAAATGATGGTGGGGCAGTCACCTCTAGCTTCTTGCTCCTCACCCAGGATCTATTTCCTTCTTTCTCACATGGCCTGGCCCCCCTGATGGTCGTCCCTCTCCCTATATAGGGGTGAAGGAGAGAGTAAGAGGATCTCTGCTCTGGGGAGGAAGAGGTAGAGGGCAAGAGTCTTTTTTTGAGGGGCACCTGGGTGGCTCAGTCGTTAAGCGTCTGCCTTCGGCTCAGGTCGTGATCCCAGGGTCCTGGGATCGAGCCCCGCATCGAGCCCCGCATCGAGCCCCGCATCGAGCCCCGCATGGAGCCCCGCATCGAGCCCCGCATGGAGCCCCGCATCGAGCCCCGCATCGAGCCCCGCATTGGGCTCCCTGCTCGGCGGGAAGCCTGCTTCTCCCTCTGCTACTCCCCCTGCTTGTGTTCCCTCTCTCGCTGTGTCTCTCTCTTCAAATAAATAAAATCTTTAAAAAAAAAAAAAAAAGAGTCTTTTTTTGAGAGGACACTGATTTACATCTGAATTCTGGGGTTCTGAATACCTGCCAGAGGTTAAAGGGGCTTGGTCTCCAGAGGTTAAAGGGGTTAAAGTACCCTAGGGGAGGAAAGAAGGGAAGGGGAGGAGGCTCTCCCAACTGGAAGGAAGCTGAGGGAGTCAAGAAGCCCAGATTGGAATAAAGACGCACACAGCCCTATTAAACAAAGAGGGACCCAACTTCTCTGATTAGGGCAGAAGGGAATCCTCTCGGATGTTTGGGAAGGGATCCCAGGGCTGGAACTGTGCTATAGGGTAGGTTTAGTAGAACTTGAGTTTGCCTGTGTTACAGGTCTCCCTTCCAAAGAAGGACTTGGGAGTTCACATTCGGAAGGCCCCCAGGGAAAGTAGAGGCAGTCCCAGGCAGAGCTAGGAAAAGATCTGGAGGCCACCCCTGGAGTGAGAGAATGCTGAATACAATCAGGAAAGGACTCTCTTCAGGGTCTCAGAGGCCCGCAGAGCCTTTGGGGATGTGTGCTGTGGGTCCACCATCTCTCACTGACAGGGATTTCTCAGAGACCAGGGGCAGCCCAGCTCCCTTCTACTGCCAAGGTAGCTGGGGTGGGGGGAGGGGTGGGCAAAGAAACTCTTGGAGTAGGTGAGAAAATAGAATTTGCCAGGTTTAGTTCTTGGCTGGGACCCCAGAGTGTGTGACCCCACCCTGTAGTGACACTGGCTTCCCCGTGGACACAAACACACAGAACAGATATTTGCGTGGGAGGCTGGAACAGGTTTTTATTGTTAGGTAGAAATCATATTTACAAGGAAGCAGTGGGTGCAGTGGGAGCAGGGTCAGGTCCAGAGGGTCTTGGGTGACCTTTCCTCAGAGGGGACAGTCCTGCTGCCTCCTCTCATGCTTTCTGGGAGACTATCCCTCCTCTGCCTTTCTGGGCCTGGCCTGGTGTGGGCAACTCAGCCATGCGGGGTAGGGCTGGGAATACAGAAGGGATGGTTGAAGCAGGAGAAGGGGTGAGGCAAGGCCAGCATGAGGTGGTTGCTCTGGGGCCCCTGGGGCCCCTGAGTCCACCCTTTCTCCTAGCCCACTTCTTGCTCCTTGGATCAGGGCTCCAAGCCCTGGTGAGGCTGGTGGGGGCCTCCTGGGCTCCAGGCTGGTCACTGGGCTATGGACCCTTTTGGGTCTGTGGCTGTTCAGTCCTGGGAGGGTAGAAGAGGGGAGGGGCTTGAGGGGCTGAGCGAGGCTCCCTTTTGCTTCCCTCCCCTCACCCCCCTGTCCCTTTAGCTTCCTCACCTCTTACAGCCTTTGGAGCCCTTTCCCTTCTTGCCAGACTTGGGAGCCCCCTTGTCCTTCTTACAGCCCTGGACTTGTTTCTGTGGGGCCGGTGGCTGGTCCAGACGCTGCATCAGCTGCTGCACCCAGGTCTCTTTAGGGTCTGCACACAGCTCTGGTTGAGAGCGCTTCCGAGGTGAGAACCTGGGGGTTGGGCATTAGCAAGCCTGTCCTAGTCTTGCCCACCAGGCCCTCCCCACTCAGCTGCACCCACCTTCTTGCACTCACTCACAGGATGGCCGGGATGGGGCAGCCCAAGCTTGGCTCCTGCTTCCGGTAGCTGCGGACAACCCGGGCGGGAATCTTCCTTAGGCTGTACTTGAGGCAACAGTCCTGTGCCCCTCCGTCACTGCCTGCAGGGTGGGGTTTACAGGGAGCCGGGGCTTCTTGTAGGCTCCCACCCAGGCCTCCCCTTATCCCCATCCTCGGCCACTCCCTCCTTGGTACCTTGGGTCCAGGGGATGCAGAAGGCCAGGACCAGGACAAGGAGGCTCAGAGCCAGTGACTGAGCCATGGCTGTGGTAGCGGGTGAGTGTGAGGCCAGAGCGGTGCGCGAGGTGGACAGCTGCAAGTTGGGGGTCCGTGTGTCGGCTAGGACTGGACTGTTGCCTATTTATGCAGGCAGACACTTTCACTTCCTCCATCCCCAGTCACTCTGTCCAGGCAAGAATAGGGATCTCCCTCCTTTTCCTTCCTGAAAGGCAGATCCTGTCCTGGCACCCAGCCTCACTAGTATGCGGAAACAAAAACTTCACACGGCTCATCAGGCTCATCAGGGTCCCAAGCCGCCTGAGTCTTTCTCCTCAATATCAGTTGAATCTGTCAGGCCCTCTTTTTTATTTTATTTTATTTATTTTTTATTTTTTAATTTTTAAAAATTTTTTATTATTATTTTTTAAGATTTTATTTATTTGACAGAGAGAGACACAGCGAGAGCGGGAACACAAGCGGGGGAGTGGGAGAGGGAGAAGCAGGCTTCCCGCTGAGCAGGGAGCCCGATGCGGGGCTCGATCCCAGGACCCTGGGATCATGACCTGAGACAAAGGCAGACGCTTAACGACTGAGCCACCCAGGCGCCCCTTATTTTATTTTTTTAAAGATTTTATTTACTTATTTGACAGAGAGAGACACAGCGAGAGAGGGAACACAAGCAGAAAGAGGGTCAGAGGGAGAAGCAGACTCCCCGCCGAGCAGGGAGCCTGATGCGGGGCTCCATATCAGGACCCCAGGATCATGACCCGAGCCGAAGGCAGACGCTTAACAACTGAGCCACCCAGGCGCCCATGTCAGGCCCTCTTTCTACCTTTCGCCACTGTCTTGGTGCAGGCCTCCCCACCTCTCCCCTGGAATGTTCCCCAGGAAGATTGCCTCTTCACTGCATGCCAGGTTCCACACTCTCCCCATCCTTCCAGCAGGCTGAGGACTGTTCCTAAAATGCACATCTGATTATTGGACTGTAAGGATTCTTTCTCTGTTCTGGACAATAGACCCTTATCAGATATATGATTTGTAAAAATTTCCTCCCTTTCTGTGGGTTTTCACTCTCTTGATAGTGTCCTTTGATACACAGAATTTTAAAATTTTGATGAAGTCCAATTTATTTATTTTTCTGTTGCCTGGGCTTTTGGTGTCATATTTAAGAAACCATTGTCAAATCCAAGGCCATGAAGATTTCCCTTTGTTTTTTTCCCCCAGCTTTATTGAGGTATAACTGAAAAATAAAATTGTATGTATTTAAAATGTTACAGTGTGATGATTTCATATAGGTATACATTGTGAAATAATTACCACAATCAAGTTAATTAATACCTCCATCACTTCACATAGTGACCTTTTCCTTTTCTTGTGGTGAGAATGTTTAAGATATATTTTCTTAGCAAATTTCAAGTGTACAATATAGTATTATTAACTACAGTGACCATATTGTACATTCATTCCTTAGAATTTGTTCATCTTATAACTGAAAGTTTGTACCCTTTGACCAACATTTCCCCATTCTCTCCCTGCCCCGAACCCCTGGCAACCACCATTCTGTTTCTATGTGTTTGAATTTTTTTTTTTAATTGCACTTTTAAGTGATACAGTGTAGTATTTGTGTTTCTCTGTCTGACTTACTTCACTTAGTAAAAGGCTTTCTAGGTTCATCCATGTTGTCTCAAAGGGCAGTTTCTTTCTTTTTTAATGGCTGAATAATATTCTATTGTATGTATATACCACATCTTCTTTATCCATTCATCCATCAATAGACACTTAGGTTGTTTCCATGTCCTGGCTATTGTAAATAATGATACAATGAACAAGAGAGGACAAATATCACTTTGAGGCAGTGGTTTCATTTCCTTTGGATATATACCCAAAAGAGGGATTGCTGGATCATAGGATAGTTCTATTTTTAATTATTTGAGCAATATCTATACTGTTTTTCATAATGGATGTACCAATTTACATTCTCATCAACAAGGTTACAGTGTTCCCTTTTCTCCACCTCCTCTCCCAACATTTGTTATCTCTTGTCTTTCCTTTTTTTTATTTGAGAGAGAGAGAAAGAGAGGGCAAGAGCACAAGGATGAGCATGAGGGGAGGGGTTGGGGGGAGAAGGGGGGAGGACCAGAGTGAGAGGGGGAAGGGGTAGAGGGAGAGGGAGAAGCAGACTCCCTCCTCAGTGGGGAGTCCCATGTGATGCAGGGCTAGATCCCAGAACCCCGAGATCAGGACTTGAGCAGAAGACTGACTCTTAACCGACTGAGCCACCCAGGCGCCCCTATCTCTTGTCTTTCTGATACTAGGCATTCTAACAGGAATGAGGTGATATGTCATTGTGGTTTTGGCTTGCATTTCTCTGATGATTCTCCACACCTCCTTGCCCAGTGCGGAGCCTGATGCCGAAATCAAGAGTCGGATCCTTAGCCGGAGCTGTCCAGGTGCCCTGATTACTATAGCATTTTAATATAGTTTGGAACCAGGAAGTATGATGCCTCCAACTTAGTTTTTCTTTTTCAAGATTCTGGCTATTTGGGGTCTTTTGTGGTTCAATATGAATTTTAGATTTTCTTTTTTCTATTTCTGTGAAAGAATGCCATTGGAATTTTGATAGAGATTGCATTGAATCTGTAGCTCACTTTGGGTAGTATGGACGTTTTAACACTATTAATATTCTAATCAAAGAACACAGGATATCTTTCCATTTATTTGTGTCTCCTCTTCAATTTCTTTCATCAGTGTCTTACATTTTTCAGTTTATAGGTCTTTCACCTCCTTGGTTAAATTTATTCCTAAGTATTTTATTGCTTTTAATGATATTGTAAGTGGGATTATTTCTTAATTTCTCTTCTAGATAGTTTGTTGTTAGTGTATAGAAATGCAACTGATTTTTGTATGTTGATTTTGTATCCTGCAACTTTACTGAATTTATTAGTTCTAACAGTTTTTTTTGGTGGAGTCCTTGGGATTTTCTATATATAAGATCATGACATCTACAAGCAGAGACAGTTTTACTTCTTCCTTTCTGAGCTGGATGCTTTTTATTTCTTTTTCTTGCCTAATTGCCCTGGCTAGGACTTCCAGTACTGTGTTGAATGGAAGTGATAATAGTAAGCACACTTGTTTTGTTCCTAATCTTCCCCAGTGTGGGGCTCAAACTCACAACCCTGAGATCAAGAGTCACATGATCTGCCAACTGAGCCAGCCAGGTGCCCCAGATATTTTTTTACATAAACTCTGTGACCAATGTGGGGCTTGAACTCAGGTCCCTAGATCAAGAGTCTCAAGCTCTACTGACTGAGCCAGCCAGGTGCCCCAGTTTTGTTCTTACAGAAAAAGCTTCCAATCTTTCACTCTTGAGGATGATGTTAGCTGAAAGCTTGTCATCTATGACCTTATTTATATTGAGATACGTTCCTTCTATACCTAATTTACTGAGAGTTTTTATCATGAAATGATGTTGAATTTTGTCAAATGCTTTTACATCTGTTGAGATGATCATATAATTTTTACCCTTCATTCTGTTAATGTGGTGTTTCACATTTGTTGATTTGAGTATATGACCCGTCTTTGCATCACAGGGATAAATCCCACTCGATCATAGTGTATGACTCTTAATGTGCTCCTGAATATGTTTTGTAAGTATTTTGTTGAGGACTTTGCCTGTATGTTAATCAGGGATATTGGCCTGTAATTTTATTATCTTGCAGTGCTCTTGTCTGGCTTTGGTATCAGGGTAAGGATGGGCTCATAAAATGAATTTGGGAGTGTTCCTTCATCTTCAATTTTGGGTAAGAGTTTCAGAAGGATTGGTATTAATTCTTCTTTAAATGTCTGGTAGAATTCATCAGTGAAGGATTCACCTGGTAGAATTTACCAGGACCATCTATCTGGTCCTGGGCTTTTCTCTGTTGGGAGATTTTTTTATTACTGATTTAATGTCCTAACTAGTTATAGGTCTATTTAGATTTTCTATTTCTTCATGATTCAGTCTTGGTAGGTTGTATGTTCCTAGGAATTTATCCATATCCTCTAGATTATCCAATTTGTTGGTATATAATTGTTCAGCGTGGTCTCTTAAGATCCTTTGTATTTGTGTGGTATCAGTTGGAATGTCTTCTTTTTCATTTCTGATTTTATTTTCCAATAGAAACCTCCAGATGTTTCCATTGCTACACAAATTTACATCTCCACCAACAGTGTATTATGGTTCCCTTTTCTCCACATCCTCACCAACACTTGTTATTTTTTGTCTTTTTGGTAATAGCCAGTCTGACAGGTGTGAGGTGATATCTCATTGTTGTTTGATTTGCATTTCCCTGATCATTAGTGATGTTGAGCATCTTTTCATGTGCCTGTTAGCCATCTGTATGTCTTTGGAAAAATGTTTATTCAAATCCTCTACTTATTTTTTAATCTTTTAAATATTAATATTAATAAACTTAATATTAAGTTTAAATATGAATTCTTTATATATTTTGGATATTAGCCTGTTCTTGGATGTATGATTTGCAAATACCTCTTCTGATTCAGTAGGTTGCCCTTCATTTTGTTGATGGTTTTCTTTGCTGTGCAAAACTTTTCTAGTTTGATGTAATCCCATTTGTTTATTTTAGCTTTTGTTGTTCTTGCCTAAGGAGATTGGAACCCCCCCACAAAATATATTGCTAAGACTGATGTCAAAGAGCTTACTGTCTGTGTTTTCTTCTAGGAGTTTTATGGTTTCAGGTTTTATACTCCAAGTCAGACTCAATAATTTCAATTGCCTTATCTTCAAGTATCTGATCCTTCCTTCCACCTTCTCAAGTTTGTTGTTGAATTCCCCTAATGAATTTTTTCATTTAAATTATTGTATTTCTGGCTCTGGTGCCTGGGTGGCTCAGTTGGTTTAACATCTGACTCTTGGTTTTGGCTCAGGTCATGATCTCAGGGTCCTGAGATCAAGCCTTGCGTTGGACTCCATGCTCACTCTCCCTCTCCCTCTGCCCCTCCTCTCTCTCTCTCAAATAAATAAAATCTTTAAAAATTAAATTATTGCATTTTTGGCTCTAGAATGTTTGTTTGGTTCATTTTTTAAAAAAGATTTTATTTGACAGAGAGAGAGAGAGAGACAGCAAGAGAGGGAACACAAGCAGGGGGCGTGGGAGAGGGAGAAGCAGACTTCATGTGGAGAAGGGAGCCCAACACGGGGCTCGATCCCAGGACCCCGGGATCATGACCTGAACTGAAGGCAGACACTTAAAGACTGAGCCATCCAGGTATCCCTGTTTGGTTCATTTTTAATAATTTGTACTTCTTTATTGATAGTCTCATTTTCTTCATACATCATTTTTGAGATTTCCCGTTTTTCTTTGTCCATGGTCTCCTTCAGCCCTTTGAACATATTTTTGACAGTTAAAGTCTTCATCTAATATGTCCAATGTGTGGGCTTCCTTATGGAGGGTTTCTGTCAAATACTTTTTCTCCTGTGAATAGGCTGTATTTTCTTGGGTTTTTTTTGTATGTCTTGTAATTTTTTTTTTTTTTTTGAGAACTTGACATTCTGAATATTATAATGTGGTATCTGTGGAAAACTGATTCTTTCATTCCTTAGGGGTTGCAGATATTTGTTTGTTAAGGGCTGCAGCCATGTGCTTTGACTTTTCCAAGCAATTTTTGCCAGGTGTGTATTCTTTGTTGTGTGTGGTCCCTGAGGTTTCTGTTCTGTTATCTCTGCAGTTAGCCAGTGGCCTGACAAAGGTTTCTCTATCCATCTCCAACTAAAAGGGTTCTGTCCCTTTTAATATTGTGATTTATGCCACCGTGGAAGCTGCTGCAGCCCAAGAGGTCTGCAACCAAGGCAAGCATCTCACCTGTCCTTTAGGGAACTGCCAGACCAACCAAAATACACAATCCCCAATTTTTGGAGGACAAGATTCTCTGCTACCAGCAAGATACTCCAGGAATGTGGGCCACTTTCCCTATAGCATTAGCTGGTAGCTAGTTGATGCATGATGCTCTCTTATGAAAGATCAAGCATCCTCTCCCTTCATCAAGCACACCCGTGATTGTTATAAGTGTCTAATCAAGTTACAGAGTTCTGAAATAGGTACTTCCAATTGCTCTTTCCAGTTCAGTGGTTGCTTCAGTGGAGGAATCAACCCCTAGAGCTTCCTACTCTGCCATTTTGCATGCTGTTATTCCTGTAGTTTAGTTTTTAACGTTTTAAATCTTTTATCCATTTGGAATTTATGCTGGTGTATGGTGTGAGTATTATTAGGTCATGACTTAGAATCTGTGTTTAAAAGCAGATTGGGACTTCAGAGTTGTGATTATCAGGTTAGGACTGGAAAATCCATCTAGTTCCCAGAGTGCTAAACTCAACACCATGCTCCCTCACCCCCAGGCTTATTCCAGATTTCTGAAGGACAGCTTGTATGGGGATAGGGAGACCATAGAGAGATGTGGTGAGGATAAGAATTGGGAGGAATAAAGTCAGGACAGGGTGGGCCAAGTACAAGATAGTGACAGAAATATTATGCCCATGATAGGGGTGTTTTTGTGGGATGCAGAGGGGGTGGGGATTGGAGATGGGGATATTTTTGGATAGGGATGAGGATGTGGTGTTTTATCCCAAGGCCCACTGAGTAGAGGGACTGGAATCTGAGTGAATTAAAGGAGAGATAAGTGAGCTCTTGAGCCTGAGGTTTTACAACAGGCTGAGACCTTAAGCAGAGCAGGGAGTGCCTCAGCTGGCAAGAGGCTGGCATTCTTGGGACAAGACTGGGCAAAAACAAGGAGATAAGATTTCTTGGGCCATTTACCTGGTCTGATGGTAGATCCTGGCACCAGAAAGCTTTTAATTCCCATATCTTCAATCTCCTTCCCCACCTACCTCACCCTCTGTGGAAGTGACTAAGTAAGGAGCGAGCAGCCTGTTTCTGAAGAGTTCCCAGAGAGGTAGGATAGCATGGGTCTGGGCGGGGGTCATGTAGATGATTCCAGAGGCATATCATATTAAATTGTTTCTACTGTTTCCAAATTTGGTTGTACTTCAGAATCACATGAGGAGCTCATTAGAAATACAGAATTAGAGACACCACCCTAAACCATCTTTTTTTTTTTTAAGATTTCATTTATTGGGGCACCTGGGTGGCTCAGTCGTTGAGCGTCTGCCTTTGGCTCAGGTCATGATCCCGAGGTCCTGGGATTGAGCCCCACGTCGGGCTCCCTGCTCCGCAGAAAGCCTGCTTCTCCCTCTCCCACTCCCCCTGCTTGTGTTCCTTCTCTCGCTGTGTCTCTCTCTGTCAAATAAATAAAATAAAATCTTTAAAAAAAAAAGATTTAATTTATTTATTTATTTGAGAGAGAGAGAGCGAGTGAGCAGGGGTAGGAGCAGAGAGAGAAGGACAAGCAGACTGCGCTGAACGTGGAACCTGACCTGGCGCTCGATCCCATGACCCCAAGATCATGACCCAAGCCAAAATCAAGAGTCTGATGCCCAACCACTGAGCCACCCAGGTGCCCCCCCTCCCCAGACCATCTTAAATAGAATTTTAGAATAGAGCCAAAGGTTCTGTATTTTTTTAAGGTTCTCCAGATACTTTCAAACATTGGTGGGGTGGGGCTGGGAGAGCCACCTGGGTCTATTTTGCTCCTCCTCCTAAACTCCAGATGGGCACAGAGCCTGTAGTAGGTAACAAAGATGGTCTAGGGGGAGAGGAAGCTAGAGTGATACACCCCTAACCTTCCTGAGGGATGGGACTTTCTGGCCTGGCACAATGTATAGAAAAAGGGAGAGCATGGCTGGGAGGAGTTGGGGACTGTGCTATTTCCTCTCCTAAAATCCCAGGTTCTCTCTGTCTCCCAAGATGTCCTGTCCTTCCCCTTATTTATGCCATCTTGTGGGGAGGCTCTTTTTTGTCAGATGGTATCCACAGCCCCCTTAGGTCCCATCCTTGACTGCCTTTCCTCTACTCAGGAGGCTTTTCCTAGGATCTACTCTAGGTCCCTACCTCTGAACTTGAGCTTGTAGTGGTAGATCAGCTATAGGGAGATGTTTTATCCTGGAGGTATTGGGGCCTCCGTGCTTATTCCTAGGACTTAGAACCTAAGTTAGGGACCCTGAGAAAAGCAAGGGAAAGAGTAGAGGCTTTGCTGGAGGTAGAACTTGGCTGGACAAAAAGCCAGAACTGGAAAGAGCTACTCTCAGAGCAGGAAGATGACAGCAAGTCTCTGCCACACACTAGGCTGCAGGTGACTGAGCCTATGAGGTGGAGGTGGGAGGCATGGCAGGGAGGCAGTGAGGGAGTCTGGAAGGTAGTGGAGACCTGGTATAGATACAGTCCACAGGAGAGGGGTTGAGACAATGGAAGGAGTTGTTATTCTTCTTTGGGAACTCAAGACTGCCACACAGCCATTCCTCTGCTCTCAGCTGCTGGCCTGGGCTCATTCCACCCATAGTTCCACTTGAACCCTAAGCTTGGTGCGGGGAGGGGGGCGTCTGGAGCTTGCAGCCCTGAACCAAGCCCCTCTTTTCATCCTCAGGATAGGCTGGAATGTAGACATCGGGGAAAGGAACACAGAGATTTGGATGGCTTTCTGTCTAACAAGGGTCAAACGGCCTGGGCACATTGGTGCTCCTGGGTTCCCAGCTGAACACTGAGCCCTCCGGGGACATCCTGCTCTGATGACTATGCAGGTGTTACTGAAGGAGCTACTGAGTTCCTGGAGTGCAGATGACCCATACTGTCATAAGTGTGTGATGTTTGTGGGACTAGTGGAGGTGCAGACATTACTCAGTGTGTAGCTATCTAGGGTTAGGTAACTGCTTAGAATAGCATTGATGTAGTTGGTTACAGATTGGAGGTAGATAGTGGTAAGCATACGGCAAGGTAAAGATTTTGGGAGGTAATACCCACCAGCATTATTTTATTTATTTACTTAGAGAGAGAGACAGCATGAGAGGGGAGAGCCACCAGCATTATTTTGAAAGGTCTGCTTTATTCTTCCCTTAGGGTCTGTGTCCGCTGAGAGGCTGGGGGTCAGGACCTTGCAGTAAACTGGGGACACTCCTGGGGATGGGGATGGGTGTATAGGCGAGGGATGGGGCTGCCGAAGAGGGCCGTGGACTCACTTGCTGATCTTGCCATTTCTTTGAAAGCCCACAACCAAGTTGTTGAGACCAGAGGTATGCATGTGAATCCAAGACTGTCCTTATTAAAGGACAAGCAATGGGACAGAAATTAGAAAGCAGAGTTTAGAGGAGGGAAAGACAGGCCTGGTTTAAGGTGGCCTAGGAGCTTTATGGAGGAGAGCAACTTTGAGGGATGAATTTGGACTGCATTTGTGTTTGTAGGTCTGCAAGATGGTCTGTATGTGTTTGCAAATGTGGAGACTGTCTTTGTGCCTGCACGTGTGCTTGTGCCAGCTCTGCTCCTGCATGTCTGACGCAGGGTGTTCTTGAGTCTACGTAGGTGTGTTTCCTGGACATGTCTCTGGGTACTCTGAATTAGTTTTGGAGTGGCAACATTGAATTTGTGTCTTGGTGTTTATGCATCTGTGTGGCTGATGTCTGTGTCCATGTGCCTTTGACTATGTGTGGGATTCTGCTCCGGCCTCTCACTTTACCCTGCCCCTCTCCCCTGACACTCCCCAGCTGCCAGCATCATTTACCGCAAGGAATGACTTCCGTTCCCTTCCCACTGTCTGGATTCCCACGGGTCCAGCTGCCTGCACAGGGTTCTGCCCCTGTGGCCTCTGTAGCAGGCTCGACCTTGGGAGCGATACACTCTGGAAAGCCCCCAATATGCTCCTTGCCTGGCCATGGACCCAGAGAAGTTACAGTGGAGAAGAGGGGCAAGGCGGGAAAGGGGGGCAGTTGGCAGAGCCCACCCCTCCTTCTGGAAACAGAGATCTCCCTCTGGCCCCTTCCCAGGCCTCCTTTCCCTCCTCATGCTCTCATCCAGACCAAGTATTCAGGGTCCTGGCCTCACTGTCTCTGGGGATAGGAATGAACAGTCCTCTGCAGGCCCAGCCAGAGCCATAGGGATCTGGTCCTCTGTGTCCCCCAGTACTTTACATGCCTGCATTGTGTTCATTCCTCATCTCCCCATCTGAAGTCCAGGCGGTCTTCCCTTCTTTCCTCTTCCTGCATTGGACGCAGCAACTATTCTTGTTCTTCATTCTATGACAGCCCTGGCCTCTGCCATGGACCCCTGACCCAGGTGGAAAATTAGGCTTTGGATGGCTGGGAAAGAGCAGAAGCCCAGCCCCTTCTCACGTGGTGCAGAATTCCTGTTCTCATTCTGTGTTCACTGCTCTCCCTGGCTGGGCTGTGGTAAGCAGGTACAAAAATGAAGCAGTCATGGTCTCTCTCCTCTAGCACTCAATGTTTGACAGGAGAAGCGATTTTGTGGAGAAGCCACTTTCCTCCACCACAGGAGGAGGAAATTTGCCTGAAATTCTCTCCATAGAATTCTTAGGTGTCCTCGGCAGAGGTCAAGGGAAGGGCTCCAGAAGGTCAGAACCTTTCACCATGACGTGTTATTTCAGAGGGCCAGAGGTGAACTCCAGAGTTCCCAAGCAAGCACTGATATATTCCTAGCATCTACCACCAATTCTGGAGTTGTAAATGCTTGAGTTTCTGTCCTCCATGAGGCCATTTATTCTGATTTTACCTCTCTTGAGCCTAGGGAAAGCTAGAAGGTGGGGGTTGTGCTAGGGTTATGGGATGGGATGAACAAGGCTTCATCCCTCAACAACATCCTATGTGAGTCACAGGCTCTGACCCTGTCTTCTCTCAGCTCTTGACTTTGCTGAAAACTGAGAATCCTGAAGGTGTTTGTTCCAGCTCATCTTTATGCCCTCAACCCTTTGTTGTAGGACTTTGGTCAGCACTATGAACTCACACTGCTCTGGGACAGGTAGGAGCCTTAGGGGACCATGGAAAGGACCTGTTCCACCTAAGTCAGGATGTGTGCACATTAACCTTGGCTTCCCACGTGATGCTGCTGTGACCTTTCTGGGTCATTCCCTTCATGCTGCCCCCCTTTCCCCCTTATCTCCTTGCTCTGTGGCTGTCTGCCCAACTCCCACCAGGCAGGGAGGATGTGCCTGTCGCAAGACCTCCTATGATCTCTGGGAATGCTTTAGGAAAACACCTGGAGGGTGTTGGCTTAGCAAGCTTGGGCCCTGTGCCTCCTCACTCTGAGGGTCACAATAGGGTTTGGGCTCCCATCCCTTAGGCAGAGTCACCATTCAGAGGAGGAACACATTCATGCTTCTCTCCATCCTGGGTTTTCTGCATCCTGGTAGCAGTGGACACATTGGGTCCTATCAGAGGAAGAGAGTCCTGCCACCACCTCTTGGTTTGATGGGATGTTGAGTCATCCTGGATTTCCTTAGGAATGAGTAAGGCAGGGGCATCCCATAGTCCTCCATAGCACATTATAGGGAAACTATAGCACTTCCTCCACTTCCTTGAGCTCTTGGCTCCTGTGAGGTAGGTCAGAAGGTGGGAATGCAGAGATGCCACCTTTTGAGAGATACAGAGAGTCCAAAACAGAGATTCTTTCCATCCACTCAGGGAAGCCTCTTTGTCTTTTTGCCTTCCAGTTCTCTCCTCCCACCTCCAAACTACCCTAGTCCCTGGGTTGGACACCAGGAACCACAGCTGCCCTATTTCTCTGTCTCAAGCCCCCTCCTCTTCCTTATGCTCCATGCATTTAGAGCTTTCCCTGCCATCTCTTCTACTGTGTTCCAAGAACAACTGTTTCACACATATGATCAGCAACTTCAACCACTTTTTCTGACCACCTGGGCTCATGTGCTACTACTGACTTCTTAGGTCCTAAAAATAACTAACCAATGTAATTTCTAGAATTCTGCTCCACCCCTGGCTTTGGCTTTCCATTTTGTCCTTCCCCGCATTTGCCATGATCCTTTTCCAGCTCCTCTTTCTCCCTTCTAGATCTTTGTCCCTACTCTCTTAATTGTGGGGAAACCTTTCTTCTCTTGATATACAAAGTCTTCCCTCATTAATGTCACCTTCTCTTTACTTAACCACCAGTGCAGTGTCTGTGCTTAGTTAAGGCCAACCCCTCTTTTTGGGGACTCACTCCTATTGTTACTTTGCTCTCCTGCATTGTCAACTTATTCCTCTCCATTGGATCTTTTCCATTAACATCCAACATGCTGTCTCCCACCTTTAAAAACCCTGCTCTATGTCCCAATTTTTCTGCATGTCTGTGGAACAGAATTCCTTGAAACAGTTGATTATACTTACAATTGCTCTTCCATTCTCTCTCGAATCCACTCCAGTCACACCTTCATCTCCACTACTCACCTGAGTCTATTCTTCTCAAGGCATGAATGATCTCTATGTTGCTTAACCTAACAATCATCTCTGTCCTCGTCTTACTTGACTGATTGGCAACTTTTTCAAGCAGTTACTCACTTTCTCCTTGCAATACTCTTCTTTCTCAGCTTCCAGTATATTATACTCTTCTTCTTTTCTTCCTACCTCACTGGCTACTACTTTGCAGTCTCTACTTATTGGTTCCTGCATTTCCCCCTCCCCCTAATTTGTTAATGTTAGAATGTCTCAGAGCCCAGTCCTTAGATCTCTCCTTCATTTACACTCATTTCTTTGGTGATCCTATCCAATCTCATGGTTTTACATCTACCTATCTATCATCTATTATCTATCTATCTATCTATCTATCTATCTATCTATCTATCTATCTGATCATCCACAGCCAGCCAGGACCCTCCCTGAGGACCATCAGGCTTCTGTGTTGAGAATAGACTGTTGAGATATGGTCTCAGGAAGAAGCTGGGAAATTAGTTATGAGGCTACTGCAGTAATCATAGCAGCAGACAGAGTGAGAAGTGGTCATGTTCTCAATTCATTTTGCAGGTGGAGACAGCAGGATTTACTGCTGGATTGGATATGGACTATGGTCCACCTGCAAAATGAATTGAGAACATGACCACTTCTCACTCTGTCTGCTGCTATGATTACTGCAGTAGCCTCATAACTAATTTCCCAGCTTCTTCCTGAGACCATATCTCAACAGTAAATACTGTCCTGGAAGTGTGTTTTGTATGTGTGATTGAGTGATGGTGATGGGTGGGGAATCAGTTGTTCACTTTCCTGTAGTTTGAGATGAATATTGGACATCCAAACATATATTCTGATTAGACAATATTGGTGGCATGTGAGACTCTTTCCCAAGAAATCATGACCTCCATTGTATAAGTCCTCTGTTTTCTTCATTGTGGTGTTTGCTATAGTACCTTGCATATAGTAAGTACTCAAATATTTTTATTGTTGAATCTAAGATGCTTCTCAAAGTCATTCTTACTGTGATCCTTCTCGGGTCATCTTAGCTGAGTTCTTCCTCCTGTGACAGGATCCCCCATTCGATAGAACTCATCATACTAATGTAGTGATTTGGCTGCTCCCCAGCTCAGAATTTTGTTTCAAGTTACTATTAAGGTATTACTGTGGATCAGCCACTATTCTAAGCCCTGGGGATATGAATGGATGGAAACTGAATACAAACAGAGGCAGTAAAAATAGAGGAAAGGGGCAAAGTTGAGAAATATCAAGCTTAGAACTCAGTGACTAACTTCATATTTGGGCTAAGCAAACAATGTACTTCTAGTTACACCATTACAAGACATTGGGTCACAGTTTGATAGGGTCCAAGGTGAGTGTTCTGATTTTGAATTAATTTGCATTACCTTTGGACAACAAGGCTCAGCCCATTGCTCTTTATCACACTATGGGCAAATAGATTGAAGCTCAGATTTACTCACCTACTTTCCCCAAAAGCACTTGAACCTTGGGTTGACTTCCTGGCTCCAGGCTCTTTTGAGTGCAAAGTAAATTGGCTTTGCTCCCTTATCATACCCTGGTTAGGAACAGTCAGCCTCTGTCCCAGGTACTCAGACCTCCATCTACATGCTCCCCTTCCCTGATTCTCTCCCCGCCTGCCCTTGGGAGGGGAGGACAAGCCCCTCTTCATGGCCTACTG
Organism: Halichoerus grypus; assembly: GCF_964656455.1. Classification (NCBI taxonomy): domain Eukaryota; kingdom Metazoa; phylum Chordata; class Mammalia; order Carnivora; family Phocidae; genus Halichoerus; species Halichoerus grypus. The sequence continues at coordinate 58,081,906 of NC_135725.1, forward strand.
TGATCTTCATTCCAAGAGTCACTCATTCCATGCAGCTGGCCAGCAGTGGAGGCGAGATATAGGCAAGAGAGTTACAGCAGCTTCCCAGATGAGTTCTCCAGAAAGATCTTGCCAATAACCAACAGGGAGCAGAGCAGGGGAGATTCTATCATTTGCTTTTGACATCCTGTCATATTAGCTACAAGCTTTTGAATAAACACAAAGTACCTCCTCAAGGTGGGAGTGCTGTGGCACTCCTCTGAAACCTCCCCTGCAGACTATGGGCCTTTACGGAAGTCATCAGTGAATTCTGTCTGTGGGATTCCTGGCCACTCCTTCTCGTCACTACTATCCTCATGTCCACATTGCTCCTCTGGGCCTAAGGACACCAATGGGAAGCCATGATAGAATTCAAGCCTGACCCTTATTTACCTTACCTTCCTTCTCTGCTCAAGCCCCTTTATCCACAGTCCAGGGTGGGTTGGGAGGAGTTGTGTGGAATGCTGACCCAGCTTAAGTGTGGGTTAAAGCTCCTTCTCTAGATGGGAAGGACATTTTAGCCTCCCCTCATACCTTCCCTTAACACACCACAGTGGAGAGAAGGAGGAGACAGACAGTGCTTTGCTTAGAGACATAGAGTGTATTTTGGGTGGCACTCTGCCCCACCTGCACATTAATGAAAATGACAGCAGCAGTCCTCTTCAAGGGACACAGATGTTGGGGGAGCCTACCAAGTCTTTTGATTGTGTTGGGTCTTCTTGAGCAGACCAACGTTTCCCTCTGAGGTGAGAGGTGAGATCTAGGGTACGTTCCCTGGTTGGGTGGCACAAGCCACTCGAGGACAGTGCCGAGGGCAGTGGCGGGGGTGGCCCAGGACTGAGGCAGAATGGAGTTGGTGAGAGCGGGAGCGGTGCCGGAGCTTACTGTCTGGGGAATGGGGACCATCCAAGAAGGCCGGGCTCACCTGCTTCTCAGTGGGGGAAGATCGGGCCTTGGAGTCCCCTCTTATCCTGTCTTGGTTCGCCCCATGGGACTTTTAGCTGGAGCCAGGCCCTTTTCTACATTTTCTTTTCTGGTGTTGGCCACTTTCCCAGCTGTAGAGAATATGGATTCCTCATGCACTTTGCCCTTTGCCTTGGAGTTAAAACAGTGCAGAAAGGATTTCATCTTACTTCTCAAGCCCGATTCAGGAAGGCTGGGCTTCTTGTGGGTATGGACTGGCATCACCTGTCCCTGCAAAACCTGACCTTTCAAAGTTTGGCCCTGCAAAGGCTTACTGTGAATGAGTTGGCCCAGGAAAAGCTGGCCCTGTGATGCCTGGGGCACCACAGGTTGGGCATTCTTAGGAATCCTTGCTGGTTTGAGGATGACATTAAGCTTGGTTTGACTGCTGTGCAGGTCATTCTTCTCAGATACCTTCACCCCAGGGATTCCTGGAGGTGGCTCTGGAAGGTTAATCTGAGGGTGATGCCGGGTACTGTGTTCACAGGGAGCATCAAGATGAAAGCTACGGCTCCGTCGCCAGGGGCTATGAGGAGTCCTGTTCAGAAGCATCCCTTTTGGCCTCTGGGCTTCATCAGGGAGGCTTATGTCTCTTGTAGAGGAGTGTGCAAACCCTGCATCCCCTTCTCCGTGGTCCCCTGCCAATTTGGGTTTCCCTGGGTCCTCTCTCTTTTCTGCCAGCATGGGGACTTGGGCTGAGTCCTTGCTGTGGCCAGGGCTTTGGGGCTCAGGGCTCCAGGGCTCCTCCAAGCTGGGGCTGTTCACATTGGCCTCCAACTGAACACAAAGCACCTGGGCCTCTGTCATGTCCCCACTGGGTTGTGAGATCTTAGAGGCCCAGTGGGCAGAACCATGAGGTATTGCTCTTGAACTAGGTTGCTTCTGGTTCTGCTGCACTGCCTTTAACTCAAGGGCCAGCTGTTCTTTAAGGTGGAGCCATTCTGGATCTGGGACACGAGGAGTGTCTGGTGGGATGGGGAGATCCTAGAGCAATGTTTTTCCTTGGTTGTTTAGACTCCCTAGAGACTCCTGTGTGGATGTGTTGTCTGGGGCTGCTACAGTTTGTTCTCTGGACAACCTTGCCTTTATGGGAATTCCCAGTTGTATCTCCAGGATCTTCTTTCTTAGATGGAAATTTAGTTTGGCTAAAATGGGTTGCTTGAGTGTGTAGGGCCCAGAGGCCTCTGCCTGGCTCTCTAGAGGCACCGCCTTGATCATTTCTTCCACCTGCTCTTCCACCTGGAGCTCATCTTCAATGTCTGCACAAGTCTCGTTGGCATCTTGAAAGCATGGCCCAGGACTCAGACACCGCTCTTCAGATGAGATCATCTGAGTCAGAGGTTCACTTGGGAATTCACCAGGTCCAGGCACCATTCCTGCGATTACAGCTTGGGTAGAGATTGCCGGTGCCATGGCCCTAGAGAGAGCCACATAATAAAGAGCAGGCAGCCCTGACAAGAAGGCCAGGTACTTGTGCCGCAAAGTTGTCTCCAGTTTCTCAATGGCTCCCTCGGACAGGGCTTGGGACAGCTTAGGGTGTTCAGTGATAGCCTCTGGTGAGGCTTGTTGCTGTTGATCAAGGGCCATTGGTATCCAGGGCACAGCTTTTTGTTTTAGGGCAGGGTCAGTTGCTACCTGTAGCTCCAAGGGCTTGCTTTCTGGGATGCAGGTGAAGGGAGCCACTTGCAGGCCCCCAGGAATTATGCACTGCCAAGAGCTATATACACGAGCAGGGACCTTGCCCTGGTGAATCTGCCCACATTTGGAGTTGATGTGGCTCTGCAATATTGCCTTGGCCTGGTCAAACAAGTGTGGCATGGGGACTGACACTGGGCCTGTGATGGGTGAGAATGGGTCACCGGCCCCAGTGGCCTCTAGGGCTGTAGATTGGGGAGCATGGACGTTGGCTAGGGCTGTGCTGCTCCAGGACAGAGTTGACTGATCAGTGGGGGACAGGAGCAATTGGATGGACTCCTGGATCTTTTGGGGCAGGCCCCAGCGATGGTGAATCAACTGCTGCTGGAGGTGAATTTTCTTTTCTTTTTTTTAAATTTTATTATGTTATGTTAGTCACCATACATCATTAGTTTTTGATGTGGTGATCCACGATCCATTGTTTTCATATAACAGTCAGTGCTCCATGCAGTACGTGCCCTCCTTAATACCCATCACTGGGCTAACCCATCACCCCTCCCTCTTCCCCTCTAAAACACTGTTTGTTTCTCAGAGTCCATAGTCTCTCATGGTTCATCTCTCCCTCTGATTCCCCCCTTCATTTTTCCCTTCCTTCTCCTAATGTCCTCCATGCTATTCCTTATGTTCCACAAATAGTGAAACCATATGATAATTGACTTTCTCTGCTTGACTTATTTCACTTAGCATAATCTCTGGAGGTGAATTTTCTAGACTACTTTTTATCTAAAGATGAACATATGGACCAGTTCTGACTAATAAGATATATGAGGAAATTTGCTGGGGGCTTCTGGGGAAGAATTTGCATTCTGATTAAAGAAACTGGATATGAGAACTTGCTTCTAGCTCTCCAACCCATGACCGCTTCCTTCCTGCCTTGAATAAGAAGTGCAGATGTAATCTTTACATCTATTTTTTTAATTAAAAGTTATTTATTTATTTATTTGAGAGAGAGAGGGAGGGAGAAAGAGAGATAGAGAACACATGAGCGGGGGGCGGGGAGGGGCAGAAGGAGAGGGAGAAGCCGACTTCCCACTGAGCAGGGAGCCCAGTGTGGGGCTCGATCCCAGGACCCACATATCATGACCTGAGCTGAAGGCTGATGCTTAACCAACTGAACCACCCAGGTGCCCCTGTAATATTTACATCTAGAGCTGCCATCTTGTGATCCTGAGTTGATATGTCTAGGATAAAATATCAGCATCTGAGTATGATGGAGATGAATGGATAGTGGTTGGATGTTTGATGACATCAATAAACTGAAAGGAACCTGGAACCTCCTGGGTTTGACTCTATTTTCTGAGCCAGAACACTTACATTTCTTCCAACTACCTTTCATTTTCATGTACCGTAGTTCTGGGTTATAGCTAGCTATTTCCTAGTTTCACCTAAGATGCAGTTTTCAATTCTATTTTCCTTTTTTTGAGGTGATTTTCTAGAAGAAAATCTTTCTCAGATTGAAAAAAAAATGTTTGATTATAAAATATGTTATGAAAGATGTGGGAAAAAGGCTTTATTACATACTTCTGGTTGGAACATAAAAAGGAACAAGCTTTTGGAGTGCAACTAGGGATAAGAAATGTAAAATGCACATAGCCCTTGACCTAGCATTTCCTCTTCTATGAATTTATCTAATAGATAAACTCACAAAGCCTTATGTGTAAAGATGTTCACTGCATCATTATTTGTAACAGTGAAAGAGTGGAAACAACTTAAACATGAGGCTGGTTAATTAAATTTTGATTTAGCCACACAATGGAATACACTATGCAACCATTAAAAAAGATGAGATCAGTATATATGCTCTTGCATATAAGTGAAACACGTGTATATAGTATCCTCTCATTTTTGTAAAAAAAAATATGGGGAACACACAAATATATATTTATATTAATTATATATATATGACAGGATTGTTAAGGACCATCTTGGAGGCTGAGCACCAGACAGGCAGATGAAATCTCTCTCTAGTCTCCAATAGATTGTTACAAGGTACACTGTTTCTGTATTCCCTGTCAAGAGACGTCCTGCATGGTTAAGTGACAGTTGGGCTGTCTCTGTAATGTACCACCTTATATTTGCTTTCCATCTTTTCCTACCTCACTTCCCTTTTCCCTGATTCTCTCTATAAATAATTCGTACTTAAGTTTTCCTGGGCTCTGTTTTCTAGGGAACTGGGGCTAACACCAAGAGTATAGCTTAAATATTTCATGGTAAAAATTTTAAATGGGAGGGAAGAGAACAGAAAGTGCTCTTAGGATACGCAGGGCTTACTGTGTTACATCCACGTATTCCCTTCTTGAGAAAACTCTTGAAAGTACTGAGCAAAGAGAAGTCAGGGTATAAAAGAACTGCCAATGAACACTGAACTCATTTAACTAGATTTCCTTTTCCATTTAATTATTTTCTCTTCAAAATCACTATTGAATTGTCCAAGGAAATATAGTAAATAAGAAAAAGTCTATATCAGTACTGGAAGGGCATTTATATTTTGTGAAGTTTCAGCAAGATATAGTGCAAATATGTCTGGACTGAAGGGAATATTAACCAGCTTTCAATTTCATTGAGAAGGTGAGAAGGTGAGAGGATCTCACCTGGACAATGGTAGATGAAAGTCCCCCAAAAAACTGCCCCAAAAATCCAAGATCAGAACAACAGACTTGGGAGTGAGAGTGGGCTGTGAGATAGTAGGGGGAGGGAACCAAATGACTTTGAACACTGCCCCATGACCTAGTCCTGGAGCACCTCTCTCCTTACTCTCAGCATTTCCACATAGTAGACACCTCTGTGCAAATCACGAACATTGCTGCAGGTACCCCAACAAAGAGCTGTGCTTCAGGTGACTTCCAGTTGTCACAACCATCACAGAGAAAAAATGACCACTAACTACATCAGTGAATATGGTAGATCTACTCTTTTTTGTGTGTAGGATGAAAAATTGTGTGCCTTATCTACACAAATTTGCATTGAACACTTGCATTTTAAAAAATCACACTTTAATGTGACAATTACCTATAGTAAAGGTTGCTTCATGAAAATGTAGTACAATTCAGTTATCAAGTTACCTATTTTTATAAATACAGTTTTACTGAAATACAGTCATGTCCATTTGTCAATGTATTGTCTGTGGTTGCTTTCTCAGTACAATGGTTGAGTTGGTTAGTTGCAACAGAGGTCTGCTAGTCTAAAACATTTACTATCTAAAAATGTGGCTTCCAACAGCACTGTAGTTAAAACATACCTGTGAGAAACAGTTTCAGTAACAATATATTCTCTCATTGGTATTGCACATTTTCCCAAAGCCCTTGTGCAGATATTACACCTTACCCTCCAAGACTTTATATCTCTAGGTACAAATGCTATATAAAAGTTTTTCCTTTATCAAAAATTATAAATCTTTTATAAATATTTTAATCCTATTTGACATATGGCATTGCATTACTACAAAGTAGTAAACTCTGTAAAGCACCTTTAGGTTAGCACCAGTTTTTATACTGAAAAAGGGACACAATTTAATATAGAATGGAAAAAATTGAATTTTGAACACAAAAGTGGTAAAACCTGTCTAGAGCGTCCGTTTGGGAGGATTATTTACAACCATATTAAACCCTAAAGTTGACATTGGCTTCATCCTCTTTTTTTTTTTTTTTAAAGATTTTATTTATTTACTTGAGAGAGAGAGAGAGCGCAAGAGGGGGTAGGGTTAGAGGGAGAAGCAGACTCCCCGCCGAGCAGGGAGCCCGATGTGGGACTCGATCCTGGGACTCCGGGATCATGACCTGAGCCGAAGGCAGTCGCCTAACCAACTGAGCCACCCAGGCGCCCTGGCTTCATCCTCTTAACTCTCCAGATAACTGCAGAAAGATTTTTAGGCTGTTTAGCCATTTCTATTCATCTGTATCTATCCCTTGGAAATATGAGGGCCACAAATTGATTTAACTACCTGGGATTTGGGAAGGACCCATGACATTAGCCAGCATTCTCATGTCAGGGAATATCCCTCAAGTATCCTAGGAGTGTCTTTTTTATATTTACAGCTCTTCTTAAGTTTGGGCAAAGAATTTGCATTACTATATGGTCTAGTAGAGGTGCCTAATAAACAGTTCCCTTTTTTCCTTTGGAAGATGGCTGGTCACCTCCTTACTCTTTCCTTATTTCTCCCAAATAACCTTAATTCTAAGCTGGCAAAAGTACCCAAGACTGGGGGCTGGAGATGAGAATGGGTCTTGGGGCAGTCAGTGGGGAGCAAAAGTACAGTCAGATACCTGATTCTGGGAATTATATCAGTGACTTCATTGGAGAATAAACAGGCTTGAGATTTTGAAGAACCAATAAACTACCTGTTTATTAGAGTGAGAAAGGCATAATGCTTAATCATGGAGCTGTAAGTTTATGTTCAGGGCAAAAGCTATAACAAAATTAGCTTGCTTATGACCAACCACATATTGGGTTGCAACACAGATCTGTGCGGTGCATCAGAAAGTTCTCAGTAATTGTTTTCTGATGAGAAGAATAGCTACTTTCCTCCAAGGCAGTGTTTTTCAACCTTGGTGATTTTTCACCAAATAATATCATGCCAAAATCTGTGAATGTTTTGTCCAATGAAAAATAAAGATGATTTAAGTTTACCTCTATAATATGCCACTTTCACTCACTTCCTTTCAGATGTTCTTGGCTGTGTGGGAGAGAAAGGGGTAAAGTTACAGCATGTATGCTAGAAATTGCGCACTGGAGTATACTGAGCATTTTAATATCATTTGTCAATGTATTGGGGCAGGAAAAAAGGTTGAAAACCACTTCTCTAAACAACATGTCCTGCCAAAATCAGGTAATCTTTGGCACAGGAACATTTCTAGTAGATGGAAGAGGGGGTATCACATGTCAAAGTATTTTTTCTTTCTTTCTTTTTATATATATACCCAGGTCCATAACATACTCATTAATTGCCTGCTCCCCCAGCCAGACAGGTGTTGAACAAGAACACATGGCTTATGTACAACTTGACAGGAATACTTTAGCACAAGGACAGAGGAGACAAGGCCATCTCCTAACTAGTGGGCTTAGGCAGAAGCTAGTACTATTGCTGGGACGGATGCTAAAGGAGTAGGGTGGGTGTACTGAGCACACTGAAGCAGAGGAGGGATTAGAGCAAAGAGCTGACAACTGACAGACTAATTTCCATGACTCATAGCAGAGGAGAGGGCAGGAAGAAGCTGACATAGGCTGAATATCAGGTCTCCATAGTTAAGGTATCACTAATTCTGATCAGACCTTCTATTATTGCTCCCCTATACCTGGCTTCTTGGCTCAACAGCTACACTGGCCAAACTTGGTGAGCCATGACCAAGAGGATGAGCAGAGTGGGCCACTCTATTTTCCATCCACCATTAGTTTCTTTTGCATAGGCTAGCTGGTTCACTGGGGTATAAGGAAGAGTTATAGGTCTTCTCTTGAGAGAATTAAAAAAATGGTATTTAATATCTTCTGGGAAAATGATATTTACAATAAGAAGTAGCTAGGTAGGGGCACCTGGGTGGCTCAGTCGTTAAGCGTCTGCCTTTGGCTCAGGTCATGATCCCAGGGTCCTGGGATCGAGCCCCGCATCGGGCTCCCCGCTCCACGGGAAGCCTGCTTCTCCCTCTCCCTCTCCCCCTGCTTGTGATCCTGCTCTCACTGTGTCTCTCTCTGTCAAATAAATAAATAAAATCTTTAAAAAAAAAAAGAAGAAGTAGCTAGGTAGAACACTGATGCAATTAGGTTAGGTGAAAAAACAAGCATGCGTAATTATTTGAACATTACAAGTATAGCTGTGTAAAAATGTACCCATAAGAAAAAAGACCAGAAAGAAATAGCCCAGACTGTTGGCAGTGATTGTTAGGGAGGTAAAGCTGTTAAGTATATTTTTTCCATTTCTGAATATGTTACTTTACTTCTATAGTTTCAAAAAGCACGTCAAAGTAAACAATTAGGGAGCCGCCAATCCAATGATAGATTGTTTATTCAAACCATCCTCCTGCTAAGAACAATTAGAAAAGACTGACAAAATTTTAAAAAATTTTGTTTGAGGCATGATCCTTGAAGGCACAGACTGGGAGAAAATATTTGCAAAAGACACATCTGATAAAGGGATGTTATCCAATATATGCAAAAACAAACAAACACTCACAAAAAACATAAGCAACCCCATTAAAAAATGGGCCAAAGACCTTAACAGACACCTCACCAAAGAAGATATACGGATGGCAAATAAGCATATGAAAAGATGCTCCACATCATATATTACCAGGGAAATGCAAATTAGAACAGTGAGATACCACTACACATCTGTTAGAATGGCCAAAATCCAGAACACTGACAACATCTAATGCTGATGAGGATGTGTAGCAACAGGAACTTTCAGACACTGCTAATGGGAATGCAAAATGGTGCAGCCACTTTGGAAGACAGTTTGGTGGTTTCTTACAAAGCAAAACACACTCTTATTATATAATCCAGCAGTCATCCTCCTTGGTATTTATTCAAAGGAGTTGAAAACTTATGCCCACACAAAACCTGCACACAGATGTGTATAGCAGCTTTGTTCATAATGCCAAAATTTGGAAGTAACCCAGGTGTCCTTCAATAGGTGAATGGAAAATAAACTGGTACATTCAGACAATGGAATATTATTATTAAGCACTAAGAAGAAATGAGCTATCAAGCCACAAACAGACATGGGGGAAACATAAATACTTATTACTAAGTGAAAGAAGTCATACTGAAAGGCTATATACCATATGATTCCATCTATATGACATTCTGGAAAAGGCAAAACTGTGGAGACAGTTAGACAGTCAGTAGTTACCAGGGATTAGGGAGGAGGGAAGGATGAATAAGTGGAGCACACAGGATTTTTAGGGCAATGAAACTATTCTTGTGTGATGCATAATGGTGGATACATGTCATTATACATGTGTTCAAACCCATAGAATGTACATCAACAAGGGTGAACCCTAAGGTAAACTATAGCCTCTAGGTGATAATGATGTGTCAATGTAGGTTAATCTATTGTAACAAATGTACCACTCTGGTGCAGAATGTTGATAGTGGGGAAGGCTGTGCATATGTTGGGAAAGGGGTATATGGCAAATCTATGCCCCTTTCTCTCAATTTTGCTATGAACCTCAAACTGCTCTAAAAAACAAAGTCTATTAAAAAATCTGATTTGTGTATGTGCTGCTGAAGCAAGCACTAAAAAATCTGATTTGGATGAAGAGATGCTCAACATCATTCATCATCAGGGAAATACAAACCAAAACTACAATGAGATATTACCTCATACCTATCAGAATGGCTAAAATCAACAACACAAGGGCACCTGGGTGGCTCAGATGGTTAAGCATCTGCCTTCGGTTCAGGTCATGATCCCAGGGGCCTGGGATCGAACCCCGTATCAGGCTCCCTGCTCAGTGCAGAGCCTGCTTCTCCCTCTCCCTCTGCCATTCCCTCCGCTTGTGCTCTCAGGCTCTATCTCTCTGTCAAATAAATAAATAAATAAATAAATAAATAAATAAATAAAATCTTAAAAAACAACAACAACACAAGAAACAACAGGTGTTGGAGCAGCCACTCTGGAGAACAATATGGAGGTTCCTCAAAAAGTTAAAAATAGAATTACCCTATGATCCAGCAATTGCACTACTAAGTATTTACCCAAAGAATACAAAAATACTAATTCAAAGGAATACATGCACCCCAATGTTTATAGCAGCATTGTCTACAATAGCCAAATTATGGAAACAATCCAACTGTCCATCAACTGATGAATGGATAAAGAAAATGTGATATATATATATATATATATATATATTTAATATGTGATATTCATATTACTCAACCATAAAAAAAAGAATGCAATCTTGCCATTTTCAGTGACATGGATGGAGCTTAGAGAGTATTATGTTAAGCGAAATAAGTCAGAGAAAGACAAATACCGTATGATTTCATTCATGTATGGAATTTAAGAAACAAAACAAACAAGCATAGGGGGAAAAAAGAGAAAGAGGCAAACCAAGAAACAGACTATAACTATAGAGAACAAACTGACGGTTATCAGAGGGGAGGTGGCTGGGAAGATGGGTTAAATGGGTGATGGGGATTAAGGAGTGCATGTTGTGACAAGCACTAGGTGTTGTATGGAAGTACTGAATCACTATATTGTACACCTGAAACTAATATAACACTGTATGTTAACTAACTAAAATTTAAATAAAAACTTTTAAAAAATCTGTTTGAAGGCAATACCAAAACAGTGAGGAATTATGGGTCCAAGACTCAGGTGAGAAGGAAAGTTTTCAGAGATTAGTGTGACATTTAGTGCTGTCCTTTCCCTTAAGGCTACTGTCAGTGACAAGAACCAAGAGGCTGAAAAGCTGAGCAGAGAATTTCACAAATTCACAGGATAGAGGGAACAAGAATTGAAGTCAGGGCCTGATAAGGAGGAGAGGCTCCGGTAAACACCATAGACTTTTTGATTGAGACCTGGGAGGGCCCCATCAGTAAGTATGAATTGTAAAGAGACAAGCCCTCACAGGAATGGAATCCACTTTGAATCCTCTCAGTCTCTGATTTTAACTAGATGATCTGGGATCACCAGTGCCTCTAGCTCACTTTCCAGCCATAAAACACCAAAACCTGATAAGGAAAGAATGAGAAAGGAAAATTACAAGCTAATCTAATTTATGAACATAGATCTTATGAGCCTAAACAAAATATTACCCAACCAAGTCCAAAAATGTATAAAAACAAGAACATGCTATGACTGAAATGGATTTAGGGAGTGCAAGGCAAGTTTATGACTGAAAAGGCAATCAATGCAATTCATATTAAAAGAATTAGGAAGAAAAATTAAGTGATCATATTGATAGATGTAGAAAAAGAAGTTTATAAAATTAAACATTCATTCATGACAAAATTTTCTCAAATGAGGAATAGAAGAAATCTGATAAAAAATATCTACCAAGCAGGGCGCCTGGGTGGCTCAGTTGGTTAAGCGACTGCCTTTGGCTCAGGTCATGATCCTGGAGTCCCGGGATCGAGTCCCACATCGGGCTCCCTGCTCGGCGGGGAGTCTGCTTCTCCCTCTGACCTTCCCCTCTCTCATGCTCTCTCTCTCTTTCTAATAAATAAATAAAAAATCTTAAAAAAAATCTACTAAGCAAACATTATATTTAAAAAGGAAATGTTGAAAGCTTTTCCCCTGAGATAAGGAATGAGACAGGTATGCTTGCTATTACTCTTTATATTCAGTCTTATACTGGAGGTTCTAGCCAATGTACTAAGGCATGAAAAAGAAGGAAGGGGTAATACAGATTGGAAAGGAGGAAATAAAGCAGCCATCATTCACAGATGACTTGATTTATATGTTGAAAATCTGAGAGAATCTTCAGATAAAAATTATTCGAATAAATAAGAGAGTTTAGCAAGGTTACTAGATAGAAGATCAATATATAAAAATCAATAGATCTGAAACTATTTCAAAAAATTGAAAGGGAAGGAAAACTTCCAAACTCTTCCAAACTCATCCTATGAGGCCAGCATTACCTTGATCCCAAAATCAGATAAAGACCCCACCAAAAAGGAGAATTAGAGAGCAGTATTCCTGATGAACACGGATGCAAAAATTCTCGCCAAGATACTAGCTAATAGGATCCAACAGTACACTAAAAGGATTATCCACCACAACTAAGTGGGATTTATTCTTGGGCTGCAAGGGTGGTTCAACATCTGCAAATCAATCAATGTGATACACCACATTAATAAAAGAAAGGGCAAGAGCCATATGATCCTCTCAATAGATGCACAAAAAGCATTTGACAAAATACAGCATCCTTTCTTGATAAAAACTCTCTGCAGTGTAGGGATAGAAGGAACATACCTCAATATCATAAAAGTAATACATGAAAAACCCACAGCGAATATCATCCTCAACGGAGAAAAACTGAGAGCTCTTTCCCTAAGGTCAGGAACACGACAGGGATGTCCACTCTCACCACTGTTGTTCAACATAGTACTGGAAGTCCTAGCCTCAGCATCAGACAGCAAAAAGAAATAAAAGGCATCCAAGTTAGCAAAGAAGTTAAACTCTCACTCCTCGCAGATGACAACTATAGCCACTTTGGAAAAGAGTTTAGCAGTTCCTCAAAAGGTCAAACATGGAGTTACCATATGACCCATATTCCACCCTAAGCATATACCCAAAGAGAAATGAAACCATGTCCACACAAAAATTTGTACATGAATGTTCATAAGAGCATTACTCATAACAGCCAAAAGGCAGAAACAACCCAAATGCCTATCAACTGATGAATGGATAAACAAATGTGGTATATCCATATAATAGAATATTATTCAGCCATAAAAATAAATGAAATATTGATATGTGCTACAACATGGATGAACCTTTTAAACATTCTGCTTAGTGGAAGAAGCCAGTATCAAAAAACCAGTGTTGTATGATTCTATTTACAGGAAATGTCCAAAGTAGGCAAATCTATAGAGACAGAAAGTAAATTAGTGAATGCCTGTGGTTGGGGTATGGGAAGGTTGAGGGGTGATGGTTAAAGGATATGGGTTTTCTTCTGGGCTGATGAAAATATTCTTAAATTGAGAGTAGTGATGGTTGCCTAACTCTGTGAATATATATAAAAAGCACTGAATTTTACACTTGTTGTCTAATTGTATGGTATGTGAATTATATCTCAATAAGGCTGTTATCAAAAACCCCATTAGCGTGAAGTTTTTTCCCCCCTAGGTAAGAATATTTGGGAAATTATTTTTAAGACAAAGAAACAAATAACTACATGTTATTTTTTAGAGACCTTATTATATCTTCAAACCAAAATAGAGCCTTACATTTAAGATAATTTAAGAATATTCATACCTATACATGGGATGGATTTGAGCTCTTTCATTAATTTTCTTGAACTTAAAATTTCCATAATACAAGAACAAGAAGACTTTTTCTACCAAAGAGCAATGAATGATTGTTTAATACAAATAAAATATGAATACACAAATAAAAAGCAGCTGTGTCAGGAAACCTTCAAAGTAGCTTTATCTTTTATTATTGCCCTATACATTATTATGAGGCCTAAAATTTAATGTGCTGCCTTGACATATTTGAGCCTTATGGGGTCCTAAAGTTCTAACCATGAGTTCAACTCTTCCCAGATACACCCCTCACCCAGCAGGAAAGCCCCCTACTTTGCTAGTTTCCCTGTCAGCTGGACCAGCTGCACCTGACTCTTCCTCAACCTAATGGGCTTCATCTCCCTGCAGCCTGTGGAATTATTTGCCAATCACATCCTCCCATGGGAACCAAGGGTCACCCCATCTTCTTGTTACTACAAAGCCTGACTCCCCAAACCCCCGTTTGTTCACTCTACTCCTGAAAGCAGCCCAGTGTGATGTTGCATGGTGTTTTGTGTCCTCCTCCCCTGGGCTGTGAATATATATGATTAATAAACTGCTGTCAATCTCATAGGTCCAGTGTCCAGTGCTGCGAGTTCAACCACCTCCAGAACCCTAGGACACTCCGTCCCTCACCAGTGGGATGAAGAGAAGGTGAACAGAATATTGAATGTCCTACCCAACCAGCTCTGCTTCCCGCAGCTGCTGCTGCCTTTTTACTGCAGAAACAGTTCTCAGTCTCCTCCGAACCCCCTGCCCATGACAAAACCATCAGATTGCGCAAACCTTGCACCTGCTCCAACCAGTGCACTCTTTACCTTACAGATAACCCACAGCCACTGCCATCCTACTAAGCCATTAAAACCATCTGCTGCGAACCCCTCTGCAGCAACTCACTCACCCTTGTTCCTCTGTCTCCAAACTCAGGAGTTAGAGCCAAAGACAATCTTATGTGGTTTTGCAGAGTAGGCCTTTAGTACAGGTTTGTTTACTGCCTTGGTACTCATTGATGAAGGGTGCTTGAGTGGTTAGGACAGTGGGATCAGTGTCTTCCCAAACAAAGGCGCATTCATGTAATGCACGCATCGATGATGTGGGCATGGATCTTCATATTTGCCCTTCCTGCTTCACAGTTTATAGTGAAGAGCAAACAAGGGAGATGAAGCACCTGAAAAGCCTCTAGGGACTCTGGAGGGCTACACAACTATCAATTCCATTCACTTGTTTCGAGAAAACTTACCAAAGCCAGACTCTTCTTCCATGAGTGTGCCACAGTGCCACAATTACTGTAATAGTAGAAGTTCTTCAGGAAACGGTTCACAGTTGTTGACTCATATGTACCATATGGGTCATCTCAGAGCCCCGTAAAGAAAAATCCTGAAAGACATGCCACTGATGTGAGTTGGTCCTTCCACACAAACCTTATGAAGAGCTGCTATGTTTTACTCTCAGAAAATATTACTGACTACCTAAGATTTGCCAACCATTATATTAGGTACTGGAGACAGAAAAACATAGTTGCTGCTATTTAACAGCAATATTAAAAAATTTTTAATTTTAAATTATGTTAAGAAACACATGACATAGGGGCACAGTGGGTGGCTCAGTCAGTTAAGTGGCTGCCTTTGGTTCAGGTCATGATCCCAGGGGCCTGGGATCGAGTTCCGCATCGGGCTCCCTGCTCCATGGGCAGCCTGCCTTTCCCTCTCCATCGCTTGTGCTCTCTCTCTCTCTCAAATAAATAAATAAATAATCTTAAAAAAAGAAACATATAACATAAAATTTATCATCTTTAAAAAAATTGAGGTATAATTGACATATAACATTATATTAGTTTCAAGTATACAACATGATTCAGTATTTGTATATATTGCAAAAATATCACCACAATTCTAGTTGCCTGACAAGGTTGCAAAAAATTTTTTTCTTGTGATGAGGATTTTTAAGATCTAGCCTGAGCAACTTTCAAATATGCAACACAGTACTGTTAACTATAGTCACCATGCTGTACATTATATCACCATGACATAATTATTTTGTAACTGGAAGTTTGTACCTTTTGACCCCTTCACCCATTTCACTCACCCCCTACCTCCTACCTGTGGCAACCACCAATCTGTTCTCTATGAGCTTTGTTTTTGTTGTTGTTTTAAATTTCACATGTGAGTGAGATCATGCGGTATTTGTCTTTCTCTGAGTTATTTTACTTAGCATAATGCCCTTGAGGTCCATCCACGTTGTCACAAATGGCAAGATTTTATTCTTTTTAATGGCTGAATAGTATTCCATTGTGTATGTATATCACATTTTCTTTACATACTCATCTATCAATGGACATTTAGGTTGTTTCCATATCTTGGTTATTGTAAATAATGCTGCAACATGGGAATGCATGTATCTTTTCAAGTTAGTGTTTTCGTTTTCTTCAGATAAATACCTAGAAGTAGAACTGCTAGATCATATGGTAGTTCTATTTTTAATTTTAAGATTTTATTTATTTATTTGACAGAGAGAAAGAGGGAGAGCACAAGCAGGGGGAGTGGCAGGCAGAGGGAGAAGCTTAACGACTGAGCCACCCAGGTGCCCCGGTTTTCTTAATTTTCTATTCAGTTAGTTTTCTTTTCAGATTTTTGTGTGTTGACACAGCATTTTTATACATGAGCATTTTTATTAATGCCCAAGAGCTAAGATTTCCCTGGATATCTTTGCAGAGTAGTATCAGGCAGCAAGACCGCAAGCCCTCACATAGCAGCGTGCAATATGATGCAGAAATGTAGTATTACTAGATGGCAGCCAGAGACACTAGAGGGCAGCACCGGCCCACCCAGGGCTCCTGGTTCTGAGGACTCAGTGACCAGAACTTTTAAAAGATCATTTGCTCTTGTGTCTCTCAATCCTGCCCTTATTTCAGAATCACTGGCAGGCTTGTTAAAAATGGCCGGTTACAGGGGAGCCTGGGTGGCTCAGTTGGTTGGGCGTCTGACTCTTGATTTCGGCTCAGGTCATGGTTTCGGGGTCATGGGATCGAGCTCCATGTGTGAGGCTCCATTTCCTTCTTCCTATGCTGCCCCCTACCCCAATAAATAAATAAGTAAAATCTTTTTAAAAAGTGGCTGGTTAGATAATTTTGGGGTCCAGAGTAAAATGAAAATGCTGGCCCTATATTCAAAAAGTAGGAAAAAATGTCTTTAAAGGTACTAAAATATAAAACTTTTTCCCTTTTACTACAGCCCCCCTCCCCCACTCTCCTGACTTGTCCTGTTTTTTTTTACCTGTCTAACGTTATTCTAAATAAAGAAACATTTAAAACTTTAAATAATAACCCTGAATTTTACTGTTAATCATTGTACAATGCCAGTTTTAAATGCAAATATCAGATCATTTAACCTTTATGTAGGATCACCAACATTACCCAATTCATTTTGTAGCTAACTCATGCATATGTACTTCATTCTTACCAAAACATGGAAACACTGCACAAAATTAACTCTATTTTTTATTTTACTTCTTGATATGTGTACATCTAGCAACACTCTATGGAAGTCAGTGGCTTTCATAATATGCTTACCTTGTACTCACTTTGGGTCTTGAACAATTTCCAACATCATGGGTCCACCAGAATTCTATGTTTACAGGGACACTGCAAATGCTCCATGTGAATGGGGCAGCAAGGAATGGCAGACATACATGAGCCTGTGTTTTTACTCATGAATACTGCATTATCTCATCAGACACCACTTATGAAATACAAAATAAAATTACACTCCACACAAAAGTTTATTCCATTTCAGAGGCTATGGGCAATTAGTAATCCTTTCAAGGACACCCTAGGGAGCCTATACAACCTCATCAAGAAATGAGTATGGATTCTGCCAAAACCACAGACCACAGCTCAGAGGTAGGGGTCTTCAGCAAAGTCAGACTTCTTATAGTCTGAAAAGTTACAGCAAAGACCGCCTTATGCTATTCTCAGATGTACCCAGTTAGCCTGGCAATTAAGAGTAGTTTCTTTGGAATTACACACACCTGGATTTGAATCTCAGTTTTACCTGGGTGTTTTTTTCTTCTCCATTTTTAGATCTTTTATCTGTAAAATGGAGATGGTAATAGTATAAACATCATAGAGTGCTTGTAGGATTATAGGGGATTTTGTAAAACAAGAGTTTAGCACAGTGTCTGGCACAACTGATAACTACAATGGAAGAAAAAACCTGACAAACACCAATCTAAGATGCATCCTCACTGAAGGCCTCTTTAGCATCTCTGAATACCTGCTTACCTGGCTTCTCGTTATCTTCACTTGGTAGAGGATAGAGTGGCTAACATAATTAGAAAATAGAAATAAATTGAAAGCATAAAAAATTAGTAAGATGAAAATAAACTGTCATTATTGGAAGGTGATGTGATTGTGCCTGAAAAACAGAAGATAATCAACTCAAAAATTACTACTACTAATACTACCACTAGTATTATTACTACTACAGAGAGAGAGAGAAATGGAAAGAGAGAAAGAGAATTCAGTAAGGTAGCTGAACACAAAAATTAATATGCTGAAATCAAAAGCCTTTGTATATACAAATATACAATCAGGAGATATGTTGGAGAAGAAAATCTCCTTTCCAATAGCAACACAAAATAATAAATACTTAGGAATAAAACATGCAAAACTTTTTTGAGAAAAACATTAAAACATTTTCAAATGTATAAATGCAGTCTTGAACAAATAGAAAGACGTACCATATTCTTAGGGATAGGAACACTAAAAAAATCTTCCTAAGTTAATTTATAAATTAATGTGATTTTTTTAAAGATTTATTTATTGGGGCGCCTGGGTGTCTCAGTCGGTTAATTGTGGGATTCGTGATTTCAGCTCAGGTCATGATCTCATGGGTCCTGGGATGGAGCCCCCAGTGGGCTCCTGGCTCAGCCGAAAGTCTGCTTGAGATTGTCTCCTTCTGCCTCTCCCTGCCTGCTCTCTTTCTTACTCTCTCTCTCAAATTATTTATTTATTTGAGAGAGAGAGTGTGCACGTGTGAGTGGGGGGAGGGGCAGAGGGAGAGAAAATCCCAAGCAGACTCCCTCTGAACCCTACAGGGGGCTTGATCTCACCACGAGGAAATCATGATCTGAGCCAAAACCAAGAGTCCCATGCTTAACCAACTGAGCCACCCAGGCGCTCCTATAATTAATGTGATCTCAATAAAAATACCAATAGGTTTAACTGAGGGCAATTAGGCTGATTTCTAAATTTATGGTGGGAAGTAAGCAAAAATAGTAGAACTCTCAAAAGGAAGAACTATGATAGCACTGAGATTAGTGATATCAAATAATAAAAACTATATAGCCTTAATTATTAAAACACTATGGTACTTGTGCATGAATAAACTGACAGATAAATGGAACTAATGAAAATGTTCAGAAATAGAACAAATACATAGTAGTATATGATAGGGTGCCTGGGTGGCTCGGTCAGTTGAGCGTCTGCCTTCGGCTCAGATATGATCCCAGGATCCTGGGATGGAGCCCTGCATCAGGCTCCCCGCTCAGCAGGGAGTCTGCTTCTCCCTCTCCCTCAGCCTGTCTCCTACGCTTGTGCTCTCTCTCTGAAAAAATAAAAATCTTTAAAAAAAACATGAAAAGAAATTCAAACTTAATAAGATAAATGCAAGTTAAAAATCACAATAGCAGATTGTGAAAATTCAAAAGTTCAACAGTACATTCTTTCGGCAAAGTAAAGAGAAATTGACAATCTCATATTTTGCTGATGGGAGTGCAAGATGGTGCAATCCTTAAGAACAATTTCAGAAATATTTGTTATAAATTGCAAATACATTTTCCCTTGACCCAACAATTACAACTCTAGGAATTATGCTTACATTTAATTCTGTCTTGGCAACAGCTTTTCTGAGGACTCAGACTAACACATACCCTTTTTGTGGGAAAGGTGGAAAAATAAGAATATATATCCATATTTGCATGTATTTATATAAAATGCATTAGAAGGCTATAGAAGAAAAGAAGTTAAGGGAAGCAATAGAAATGGGATGGTGGTAATGGGTTGGGTGGAGAAAAAGGAGAGAGCAAGAGTTTTGAATCCATGTGAATTCATCTATGCAAAAAATAAATTTAAAAGGCCCTTGGAGAATTTTTGTAAATTTTCTATTGTGAAATACAGACTCATGGGTAATTGCAGAGATAGTATAGAGGTCCCGTGTACTCTCTTTTTTTTTTTTTTTTTAAGATTTTATTTATTTGCGAGAGAGACAATGAGAGACAGAGAGCATGAGAGGGAGGAGGGTCAGAGGGAGAAGCAGACTCCCTGCTGAGCAGGGAGCCTGATGTGGGACTCGATCCCGGGACTCCAGGATCATGACCTGAGCCGAAGGCAGTCGCTTAACCAACTGAGCCACCCAGGCGCCCCAAGGTCCTGTGTACTCTTACCCAATTTCTCCCAATGGCTACATTTTACATAATTATAGTAAGATATCAAAACTGGAATTTAACATTGACACAATATGTATATGATTCTAAGCCGCTCTATCACATGTATAGATCTGTGTAATCACCACTACTATCAGGTACAGAATTATCCCATCACCACAAGAAGAAGAAAGAATTTGATAGTACATACTAGAGGGAAAGCAGTCAGCTTGGCGTGTTAAGAATTTAGGCCTGAACCTGGGGCTCAGATTCAGAATGACTTGCTTTAAAGAAAGCATTTGTGTTACATCTCTCCAATGTTAAGTTTGGTGAGGCTGTAGTCAAACAGATCAATATGGCCTTGTTCTCATTCTCATTCTGAGATTGGCCGAGACATGCTAGGATTTGAGATGAAAATCTTTATTTCAACTTTATTATGGATACTTTAATACTTCTTCCAGTATCAAGATGTTATTATGGAAATTAATCACCATTAAATAACCGCAGGTATTAAATACAAGAAAGCTAATTTCTTAGCTGATCCCCAGTTCTGAGCATTAAATTAGCCTTAATTTACTAGATTTCAGCTCAGATTTCAATACCTATATATTATAAGAGCCAGTTACGATGAATTAAGTTAAAACTCTCCAAGAAACTGACTGATACCTAGGATCAATCAACAATACATAAAGGCCTTGCTGATGGGAATGTAAACTGCAGCAACTGTCCTGGAGAGAAATTTGGCTATAGAGATCAAAGGCTTAAAAATGTGCTATTTTTTTGACTCAATAATTCTACTTCTAGAAATTCGTCTTGAGGAAACAATTAAGCATATGTAAAAAACTTTATTACCTAGTATGGTCATCAAAAGAAATCATTAAAGAATACACTATAATATATTCACTTAATGTGAAAGAAGGCAGTAAGGAGGAAAAGAACAAAAAGGTCATAAGATGTATAGAAAACAAAAACCAAAATGGCAGACATAAATCTGACCATATCAATAACATTAAATGCTAAGGAGGCTGATTCTATGGCCTTTCTGTTTGATTTGGTTGCCACTAAAAAACCTCAAACCTTGCCTCAAAATAAACTTACTGGCTTGAGAATGAGTTAGCTTTTCTGTTTTATTTTGACCTTTATTAACTTCATCCAAAAACCCTTCTTCACAAATGGACTTCTTAAAAGGTCTTCAGACTTCCTGCCATCAGAATTCTAATAGGTCCCTGATTCAACATGAATAAATCTTGTCCTCTCACTGACTTGTCTCACTCTCACACCTCTCACACTGTATCTCAAGGGGTATGCATATCCCATGCCCAAGCAGGCAGCCATCTAAAAATATGATCTATTTTCCAAGTATAAACTGGGTTACAAAGAGGACCCTGGGGAATTTGGAGTCTTTTAAAGACTCCCTGCCAAAAATACCCTAAGGAAAACTGGAGTAAAGAACAAATCCTTTAGAACATATCCCAGATGAATACCTTTCTGTTAAACCAAGGGGTATTGAGTCAAACTGTAACTTTTTAGTGGGGAAGCCATAATTTACTAAATTCCAAAAGAAAAAGATATGGAAGAAACACAAATGCATATCACTAAGTGAAAGAAACCAATTTGAAAATGCTACATACTATATGATTCTAACTATATGACATTCCAGAAAAGGTTAAAACTATGGAGACAGTAGAAAAATCAGTGGTTGTCATGGGTTGGGGGGAGGGAGGAATCGATAGGCAGAGCACAGAGGACTTTTAGGGCAGTGAAAATATTCTGTGTGACACTATAATGATATATACACATCATTATACATTTGCCCAAACCCATATAATGTACAACACCAAGACCCTTATGTAGACTACGGACTCTGACTGATGACGAACTGATGTAGGCTCATCAGTTGTAACACATGTACCACTATGATGGGGGATATTGATAATGGAGGAGGCTGTGTGTGTTGGGGGACCAGAGGTATATGGGAAATCTCTGTACCTTCCACTCATTTTCTGTGAACCAAAATGGCTCTAAAAAATAAAGTCTATTAAAATTAAAAATTTTATTTTATTTTTTAAAAGATTTTATTTATTTAATTGACGGGGGGGGGGGAACACAAGCAGGGGGAGTGGGAGAGGGAGAAGCAGGCTCCCCACCAAGCAGGGAGCCCGATGCGGGGCTCGATCCTAGGACCCTGGAACCATGACCCAAGCCGAAGGCAGTCAATTAACCAACTGAGCCACCCAGGTGCCCCTAAAATTAAAAATTTTAAAAACAGCAGGCCACCAGAATCCTGGACTCAGCATATTCTAAATCTGTTAAGAGGCCAGAGTTAGGTCAGAAAAAAACAATAGGAGATGAAGGGAAGTGGGTGGGTGATGGGTATTAAAGGCAGCACTTGTGATGAGCACTGGGTGTGGTATGTAAGTTATGAATCACTGGATTCTACTCCAGAAACCAATATTGCCCTGTATGTTAACTAACAAAATTTAAATTAAAAAAAAAGAAAAGAAAAAAGAAAAAGGGTAAGGTATGGAGTATAAGGACAGAGGCTGAAAAGGACAGGAACTATTTCCTTTGAAATTCAGCAGCTTGGTAGCATGCAGCCTGAATAGTTCCATTATTCTACTGGGTGTATCAAGTCTAGTCAACAGTCTCATCAGACTAATGTTCTAAGAGCCTTCCTCAAGAAAATGCTTTAGGATGGAAGAGATGACCAGAATGCCATTTTCAGTTGAAATAGGCATCGTTTACACTCTTCTTTGGTCAGTAAGGATTGGCTCCTTGTAGACCCTTTTAAGTACTAAAATAAAATACACATTTTAGTACTGGAGAAGGACATCATACATAGTGCAAAGCAATAATATATGGCATTAGTATGCATTCTCTTGATAAAATTCTCCAATGCTTAAAAAATCCATCCTTCACATAGCTGCTGTGAGAAATCTCTTAGATTTTTGAAAGATTTATTTATGTATTTATTTGAGAGACAGAGAAAGAGAGAGAGAGAACACAAGTAGGGGCAGAGGGAGAGAATCTTCAAGTAGACTCTCCGCTGATCGCAGACCCATGAGATCATGACCTGAGCCGAAATCAAGAGTCTGATGCATAACCAACTGAGCCACCCAGGTGTCCCTTAGATTTTTTAAAATACAGATGCTGAGCAAGATGTTTTCTCTTTCCTCTGAGGCTGCTAAACTGGAATGACATAATCCTGAAACTGCCTGCAGCTACGTTCCTACTGTCCCAGTTTGGCTCAGGAGGTGTGATGTTAAAGAGAAAAATTATTTGTGATACTTGTTAAAGAATAAGGCAGACTTTACTCAGGGTGACTATCGCAATAGATATAGGGACCACTACAATGGGTTTTGCAGTAGAGGAGAGATATTGGGCCCAACCCCAAATATAACAAGGAAAAGTGGGAATTTATAGCCAAGGAGTGGGGGGGTGGTTAGTGAATGGAAAATTGAAAGGAAACATCAAGGCTAAGGGAGGATTCTAGAAAAACAACCTAACAGATTCTTGCTGAAGGCAGGCCAGGGAGATCAGACCTCACCTGGGGGATGGTGGAAGATGAGGAACCCTATCAGATATTGAGGGTGATCAGATATCAAGGATGGGGGATTCTGGTTGAATTGACTCACTAGGATTCTTGCAAACTGGACAATGCAGGGATAACACAAAAGCTCAAAAGTCAGGGCTTGATTGAGAAAAGA
The DNA here is from genome assembly GCF_964656455.1 of Halichoerus grypus. Taxonomy (NCBI): domain Eukaryota; kingdom Metazoa; phylum Chordata; class Mammalia; order Carnivora; family Phocidae; genus Halichoerus; species Halichoerus grypus. The sequence continues at coordinate 58,105,656 of NC_135725.1, forward strand.
GTTCAGAGGAGCCTGACTAAACTTTGGTTAAAGAGAGACTCTGCCAGTGAAAGGGTCACAGAGAGGAAATCAGATCCAAGATTGGAAAGAAATGATAATTTTTGAGTATGTGAACTCAGCTCCACCCCTGGATTTCCCAGTTTCCTATTATATGAACCAATAAATTTATTTTGTCCTTCAAATTTATTTGAATTAGGTGTCTGTCATTTGCAAATGGAAGAGAGCTCATTAATTTGAAGAGAGAATTGATTTGATGAATAAGTTTGAGGTGATGGGTAGAAGAGTAAAAGCAGTGAGTCAATGGCAAAATAAGAGAGTATACATTTCTTTTTTTTTTTTTTTTTTTTAAGATTTTATTTATTTGACAGAGAGAGTGAGAGAGCACAAGCAGGGGGAAGCAGTAGAAGGAGAGGGAGAAGCAGGCTTCCCGCGGAGCAGTGAGCCCGATGCGGGGCTCGATCCCAGGACCCTGGGATCATGACCTGAGCTGAAGGCAGACGCTTAACCGACTGAGCCACCCAGGCGCCCTGAGAGTATACATTTCTAAGCTAACACATCATCATACACAATATACAAACTTCCTATATACCATTCTTACTGTGTGCTCAGGGTTGTAGGCTTAAAGGGAGTATTATATAAATAGCATAGCAATATTTGTGAAATTGGGATTCCAGAACTGAACAGTTTTGCAAGATTGGGCAATATAATAGCTGACACTTACTAGATATGTACTTTATTCTAGGCATGCTAAGTGTTTTATATGCATTATTTTAATTAATCCCCATCTCATGGACTCAGAGACATCAAGATATTAAGACCTATTCCAAGGACAGATAGCTTCTAATTACAGTTTTAGGATCTGAACATAGATCTCTCTATTCCTGAATGCATGCACTTTAAAAAAAAGTTTTATTGAGATATAATTCACATATCATACCATACATACCAGATTCAACCACTTAAAGTATGCAATTCAATGCTTTTGGCATATTCACCATTACTATAGTTTTTGAACATTTTAATCACCTAAAAAAGAAACACCATACCTTTTAGCTATCACCCCCATGTCCTCCCCAACCTCCAACCCTAAGCAACCACTAATCTACTTTCTATCTTTATAGATTTCCCTGTTCTGGACTTTCATATAAATAGAACCATAGAGTATGTTATCTTTTGTGATTGGCTTCTTTCACCTACTATTATGTTTTTGAAGTTCATCATAGCATGTATCAGTACTTAATTTTTTTTTTTAAGATTTTATTTATTTATTTGACAGAGAAAGACACAGTGAGAGAGGGAACACAAGCAGGGGGAGTGGAAGAGGAAGAAGCAGGCTTCCTGCGGAGCAGGAAGCCCGATGCGGGGCTCGATCCCAGGACCCTGGGATCATGACCTGAGCCGAAGGCAGACGCTTAACAACTGAGCCACCCAGGTGCCCCTCAGTACTTAATTTTTTAAAGATTTTATTTATTTATTTGAGAGAGAGAGCACAAGGAGGAAGGGGCAGAGGGACAAGCAGACTCCCTGCTGAGCGCAAAGCCTGTCTTGGGGCTCGATCTCATGATCCTGAAATCATGACCTGAGCCAAAGTCAGACGCTTAACCTACTGAGCCATCCAGGTGCCCCTCAGTACTTCATTTTTTATGGCTGAATACTATTCCTTTGGAGATATCACATTTTACTTATCCACTCATCCATTGATGAATATTTGTGTTGTTTCCACCTTTTGGCTATTATAAATAATGCTGCTATAAATATTCATGTACAAGTTTCTGTGTGGACATGTTTCATTTCTCTTGAAAATATACCTAAGAGTGGAATTACTGGGTCATGTGGTAACTCTATGTTTAATAATCTGAGGAACTGCCAGTGTGTGTTCCAAAGTGGCTGCACCATTTTACATTATCATCAGCAGTGTAAAAGGGTTTCATTTCTCCAATCCTTGCTAACATTTGTTATCTGACTTTTTGATTTGAGCCATTCTAGTGGGTATGTAGTGTTATCTCATGGTGGTTTTGATTTGCATTTCTTTGATGACTAATGATATTGAATGTCATTTCAGGTACTTTCTGGCTATATGTATATCTTTGAAGAAATGTCTTTCAGATCCATTGCCCATTTAGAATATGACTGTCTTTTTGTTATTAAGTTGTAAGAGTTCTTTATATATTCTAGATGCAAATTCCTTATTAAATATATGATTTGTAAATATTTTTATCCCATTCCATGGGCTGTATTTTCACAATCTCGATAGTGTCCCTTGATGCACAAAAGTTTTTAATTTTGGTGAAATCCAGTTATCTGTTTTTTCTTTTGTTGCCTGTGCTTTTGGTGTCATATCCAAGAAATCATTGCTAAGTCTAATGTCATGAAGATTTTCCCCTTGTCTTCTTCTAAGAGTTTCATAGTTTTAACTCTTATGTTTAGGTCTTTGATCCATTTTGAGTTAATTTTTGTATATGGTGTAAGATAACTTCATTGTTTTGCATGTGGATATCCAGTTGTCCCAGCACCATCTGTTGAAGAGACTATCCTTATCCCATTGAATAGTTTTGGCACTCTTGTTAAAAATCAGTTGGCCATAGATGTATGGGTTTATTTCTGGACTTCCAATTTTGTTTCATTGATACATACATCTATCCTTGTTGACAAAGTAACACACTGTTGCTTTATAGTAAATTTTGAAATTAGGAAGTGTGAGTCCTACTTTATTCTTTTTCAGGATTATTTTAGCTATTCAAGATCCCTTGTAATTCCATATGAATTTTATTTTTATTTATTTTTTAAAGATTTTATTTATTTATTTGACAGAGAGAGACACAGCGAGAGAGGGAACACAAGCAGAGGGAGTGGGAGAGGGAGAAGCAGGCTTCCTGCTGAGCACAGAGCCCGACGTGCGGCTCGATCCCAGTACCCTGGGATCATAACCTGAGCCGAAGGCAGATGCTTAACAACTGAGCCACCCAGGCGCCCCTCCATATGAATTTTAGAATCAGCTTATCAATTTTTTTTTTAAAGATTTTATTTATTTGACAGAGAGAGACACAGCGAGAGAGGGAACACAAGCAGGGGGAGTGGGAGAGGGAGAAGCAGGCTTCCCGCCGAGCAGGGAGCCCGATGTGGGGCTCAATCCCAGGACCCTGGGATCACGACCTGAGCCGAAGGCAGACGCTTAACGACTGAGCCACCCAGGCGCCCCTCAGCTTATCAATTTCTAAGAAAAAAGTTGGCTGGGATTCTGGTAGATATTGTGTTGAATCTATAGATCAATCTAGAGAATACTGCCATCTTAATAATGTTGTCTTCTGATTCATGAACATGGGATTTAAAAAATCTTTACTTAGATCTTCAATTTCTTTTCAATAATTTTTCATAGTTTTCAGAGTATAAGTTTTATACTTCTTTTGTTAAATTTGTTCCTAAATATTTTATTCTTTTTGATACTATTAAGTTTTGAGAGAGCTTTAGAAACCAGTATTCACTGGTGACAAGATGGATGATGTGGTGTCATAAGTAATAATATAACTAGCATTTAAAAAATAGTATTAGGAAATTAGAGAGGCAAGAAGACCTATATTATTTCAAGACACACAGGTTCTGAGAAGTTATGGCCTTGTGAGTACTAATACTATTATTACATTCTTCTCACGTGTGAGATGTAAAATTAACCAGCATTAGTGCATATGAAATAAAGACAGAAAGAGATGGTACGTAGACAGTACCAAGAATCTTTATGTGCACTGATAGGACAGCAACAAATATGTAAGTACCACTTTTATACCCATTATCCTAAACTTCATTAATAAAACATTATACCTCACATGGGATCATGAATTTTATAACACATCTTTTAATAATATTATTTACATAATCAATGTCCTTGAAAAAAATATTTCTGTGGGATGATGCATATCCTCAAGGTGGTTCTGGAGGTGGTGCAGTAAGACAAATGATTAGAAGAATGGGCTCTGTAGTCAGAATACCTAGATTCCATGGATTATCTATGTGATCTTAGGCAGGTGGTTTAACCTCTCTGTGCCTCTCTGCATCTGTATAATCTAAGCAATGAAACACAATACTTTATGGTGATGTTGTGAAATTTAAATTACTTAATATATATACAGTGTTTATTATCTGGCATCTTGTTTAAAGGTGGATAGCTGTATATAGTACTGTACTTACTTTATATTCCCTATTTTTAAGTTTCATGATGGTAAGGACAAAATAAGTTTGTCTTTGTATCCCCCACAGGATGAAGTGAATTTTATTTTTGAATTTATCTGTAAACATGAAGTATATTAAAAATGTAAATATTAAACATTTAAAAATAATTTAAATAAAAATCTTCAGCATATCATTTGTATTTCTTCAGTTACTGCTTTATAATTAGCTGTTAGGGACTTCATGACTTCTGACATTCTTTTTGTTACCCTCACTTTCTTCAAAGCACCTAGTTATGGTGTAATGCACGTTAGAGCCCTCAGGGCTGCTGGCCTCCTTACATGCTGGCTATTCAGATAGTCTGAGGGATGAGGCTGCAGCAGCAAAGAGTGGGTCCTATCAAGGTACAGCTTTGCTGCTGGAGATGGAGGACCAATAACCGCAGAAAACAGCGCACAGGAACAGCTGGGCCAGCAGAGCACTTTGCAACGGCTCATTTGGACACTCCGCAGTGGGGTACTGCGAAGGTGAGTGCCCTAACGCGCGGGTCGTCCGCCCGGAGGCCTTGACGGGGCACCTGGGTTTGGCGAGAGAGGGAAGGGCTGGGGCCGAGGCCGCTTGGATGAGTCATTCTCACCTCCCCAGGCAGGTGCGCGTGGCAGGACGCTTCGCCTCGGCGGGCGGGAGCCGAGAGCCGCCGCGGAGCCCCCGCTCGGGACGCCTCCTCCGGGCGGGCACTGACCTTGTCGCTGGCGGCCCGACCGCCGAGAAGACCCGGCAGACCCCGCAGAGCCGGGCGCTGGTCCCGGGCGCCCACTGCCTCCCGGACCCACACGTCGTCGGAGCCGGCCGCCGCCCTCCTGCGGTCCCTCAGCGCCTCAGTGCCACGCGAGGTCGCCAGCTGAGCCCAGAGGGCCGCGCCGCGAGGCGCAGGAGGGCGGGGCGGGGCGCGCGCCCACCGGCCCGCGGAGGTCGTCTCGCGCGGGCGCACGCGCCGCAGCCGCGCGGGGCGGGGGGTGGGGAGGGTGGGTGTGCTTGGGGCGCGCGCGCTGCCGCCGCTGCCGCCTCAGCCTGCTGCTCCGCCCGCGCCGCCTGCTCCCGGCGCTCGGCCCCAGCACGCCGGCTACCGAGCGGCCATGGGCGGCGCGGGGTTCGCGGTGTAGAGTCCGCCAGTCCCGGACCCGCGTCCCGCACCCTGACGGTCCCGGTAAGCGGGGGCGGGGGCGGCGGGGACCCGGCAGGCACCCTAAGGGACGGGTCTGCGGGCCTCGGACAACCCTTTGGGGACTCTGAGGTGTTGTGTGGGAGCCGCCCCTAAGGGAGTCCTTGAGTACGGGGATAAACCCCCAAGTGTCCCTGCCTCTGCCCCTTGGGAGAGTCCCGGAGGCGGTGCGGGGAGCCGCCCCCAAGGAGGACCCCTGTGTGAATGGAGACTCCCAGGGCTCTCTCTGCATTTGCTGCCATGGGGAGGCGCAGTGTGGAGGCACTGTCCCCGCAGAGAGACCGTCTGTATAAGTACCGGAGGGCAAGGGTGGTCTCTGGTGTTGTCTCAGTGGAAGACCATTGGAGAACATAGCGGAGCCTCGGGAGCCGGCGCGGTGGAGATGGACCCCACAGAGGACCCCTGTATAAAGGAATACTTTAGACTGTGCCCTAGAACTGACTGGAAGGAACCTCTGACAGGAAGGAGAGGAGCCTGCCACGGGATCTAGGCCAGGAGTCAGTCCCCATATGCCCACAGGACTTTGGCCTTGACCTTTGAAGAAGGTCAGTGTGCCCTAAATTGCGTCCCTCCAAGGTGGTCGAGAGGCTGGGGCCCTGCGGGACTGCTGCCTTTGTCCATTCCAACCCCCACCCCATGAGAAATTTTATTCTCCGTGGTAGCCCAGGTTGTCTCCAAGCTGGATTTTTGTGGAGGCAGGAACTTCTATTAGAGCAAAGGGCGTTAAGGGAAGGGAGGACCAGTGAGGCCTCTGAAGCAAAGATAGGAGACTTGGGGCCCTGGGCTTGACTATCCACAAGCAAGCCGTTAAGATCAGGTGGAATAATTGATGCTGGCAGGTCCTGGAAGAGAAAGTCCTCTGAAGGAAGAAGAATGCATGGGATTATTGAGCTCCAGTGTGCTAGGCACTATACTATGTTTAAACATATAACTCTTAAAACAATCTTGTGAAATTATCCCTTCAGTGATAATTAAACTGAGACTCAGAGATTTTAAGCAATTTGAAAAAGGTCACAAAGCTTGGAATCATGAAATCTGTTTTTCGGGGTTTTTTTGGGAAGAGATATCAAAGAGAGGCAGAAGAAAGAATGTATGTTTGCTTAAGTTTAAGAGGTAAAATTATATAAAACTCTTAGAAAAAAACCAGGGAACTATCTTTACAACCTTGGATTTGGCAATGGTTTCTTAAGTATAACATCAAAAGCACAGACAACAAGAGAAAAAATAGAAAAATTGGACCTCCTCAAAATTTAAACTTGTGCATCAAAAGATTCACTGAAGAGAGTGAAAGGACACCCATGGAATAGGAGAAAATATTTGTAAATCATATATCTAGTAAGCAATTAATATCTACTATGTATAAAGAACTCCTACAAGTCAATGACAACAACAACTACACTCAGTTCAAAAATGGAAAGGATGTGAATAGATGTTTCTTCAAAGAAGGTACATAAATGGCCAACCAGCACTATTCTCAAAAAATAGAAAATAATGGGAGGATATGGAGAAATTGGAATGCTGGTACATTGCTGGTAGAAATGTAAAGTGATGCAGCTGCTGGGGAAATGTTTCATGGTTCCTCAAAAATCTAAAAAGAATTTTCATATGACCCAGCATTTCTACTCTTCAGTATATATCCAAAAGAAATGTTATATGATATGGAAACTGGCCAAATTACAAATTTGGTAGCTCTCTCCTGTGATCAAAGAAATGACCCCTTTCTGTAGTATTGGTTACCTATCATCATCCCTGCTAACTGCAACTCACCAATCAGGTTCCATCTCTGAGGAAGCACAGTAGATATGATGAGTTCATGATTACACTGTTTCTAGAAACAAGTTCTGAAGAATTGGTCTTCTCAGACCCTTCTGGCCCACTTTGAACTATAGAGAGGATACTGACACTGTGATCTCAAACTCTTTGCTTCCTCCAACCATCTTTGCAGCATTTCTGTAAGAAAGATTTATTCAACACTTGTTCTGTGTAAAGCAATGAGAACTATTCTGATTGTTCCTCCTTCCTGAACTAAAAGAAAATCTGGAGCTCCTATTTCTACCTGTGAAACTTACTGATTTGGGTTGTTTTCTCCACTTCCCTTTTCAGAGATTTCTTTTACTTTATTACTTCCTGGGGGACATCCCTCCCCATTGTCTACAAGATCACTGTTAGTTATATCTTTGAGCCTTTCACAGATATCTGCTATTCCCATATCAAAAATCAAATGAAGGCACAAAAGGGTAATTTACGTTTAATATGTAGGATGAGATGGTTCCAGCCTATTCGGAAGGCTGCAGACTCTCCACAGCTATGTGTCTTTATAGAATGAGCTGAGGGGAGGAGTTACCTAGATGCCTTATCCTTCCCTGTTTCTTCCCAAGCTCATACTGTGGAACAGCCCCCTCTTCATCCTAACTCCACTTGCCCTTGTAAATAATCGCACTGAACTTTAAGCAGGTGCTCTGCAGAGAATGGGTGTGCCTTGTACCCACACAAACTGCATGCTGCCCACATATACCTTACTGTCAGACACTTTTACTTTCATGGCTACAGCAGTGTATTAGTTTTCTTTTTTTTTTTAAGATTTTATTTATTTGAGAGAAAGACACAACAAGAGAGGGAACACAAGCAGAGGGAGTGGGAGAGGGAGAAGCAGGCTTCCTGCCGAGCAGGGAGCCGGATGCGGGGCTCGATCCCAGGACCCTGGGATCATGACCTGAGCTGAAGGCAGATGCTTAACGACTGAGCCACCCAGACGCCCCGTGTATTAGTTTTCTATTACTCTGCAACAAGTTACCACAAATGTAGTGGCTTAAAATAATACACAATTTATGATCTCACAGTCTCTGTGAGTCAGAATTCCAGCTTAGTCTTCTGTTTATGGTCTGACAAGACTATAAAGTATTGGCTGGGCTGTGTTCTCATCTGGAGGCTCGAATGGGGAAGAATCTTCCAAGCTCACTCAGGTTGTTGGCAGAATTCATTTCTTTGCAGTCATATGACCAAGGACACTGGATTCTTGTTGACTCTTAGCTGGAGGCCACACTCAGCATCTAAAGGCCATTTACAGTTCCTAGAGGGTACATGGACTTTCCTAACGAGGCCACTTTATCAAACCAGAAAGGAGAGTCTTAGAATAAGTATGCTAGAAGACAGTTTTATATAATGTAATATAAGTACAAGAGTAACATCCTATTACTTTCTCCATCATTCTGTTAATTACAATTAAATCACAGGTCTGTCCACACTCAAGAGGATGGGATGACACAAAGCATGAACACCAGGGGTTGGGAACGTGGGAGAAGCCACCTTAGAGACTTTCTCCACAAAGAGTACCAAGGAAAGGTTTAGGTTGTCATCTGCTCTCATTTCTTCCATTTTGTTTGACAAAATGGGCCTATTCTACTTTCTTGTTGCATTGGGATTTACCACCACTTGCCCCTGACCCCTGAAGGTTTTTTTTCAAGCCCTTCTCAAGTTACCACAGATTCTTCAACATTCATGTTGTCTCTATGATAATATCTTCTATCTCTCTTTTCTTCTTTGATAAGGACACAGAAAACCCCAATTTTACTTATCAGCTAAAAAGGTAATCATTAAGCATAATTTGTGGGGTATTTCTGAATTGATTTTCTTTTTAACCTGGGTATCTCTCCTAGGACTTCTTCCAGGACATAGAAAGCACTTTTTTTTTTTCCTCACCATTCATTTGTTTTTAACCACTGCTAGTTATGGTTGAGAGAGACAACCTATTATGGGCTCTTCGTATCCCTGAATGTTTTTACTGGGTATGCCAAGAATGTAGAACACTGACTGTTTTCCAGGCCGTTTCTCAGAATTGTATTTACAACAAGCAACCTTGAAAGATAAGGCAACATTTGTCCCTGGACAAAGATCAGGCTTGCTTTTTCTTCCTATAACAGGAGTGAAACCCCAAACCTTAACATTCTTCTCCTGTAACACAGCCCACTGTATGAGTAGGCACTTGTCACACATCCTGTGCTACACCCAAGGCATTTGATAGACATGGGGAACTGATACAAAAAACCAAACCAAAACAAAACAAAAACATGCTAAAGCTCTTGCTGTGGCTGTTCTGTGAGTAATAAAATCCTTGATATCTCACCCAGGAGTCTTGTGTCTTCTGCCAGCATTCATGAAGCAGTAATAGGATATCTTGTTAACTTTAAAACAGAGTAAAATCTAGGGATGTCTGGGTGGCTCAGTTGGTTGGGTGTCTGGTTCTTGATTTTGGCTGGGGTCATGATCTCAGAGTCATGGGATCGAGCCCTGCGTCAGGGTTCATGCCCAGCGCAGAGTCTATTTGAGATTCTCTCCCTCTGGCCCTCCCCCAACTTGTGCTCTCTCCCCCACCTAAAATAGATAAATAAATCCTTTTAAAAAATAAAGTAAAATCCCAGCCCCTGCACAGTTCTTGACAATCACTACCACTTGTTTTTCTAGAGGTTAAAACTGATTTTGTTAATTTCTCAAGCACCTTGTGCATATTTTGGAGCTTGTAGCCCTGAACCAAGCCCATCTCTTGGTCCCCAGGCCAGGCTGGATGTAGACATTGGGGAAGGGGTCACAAGCTTGGATAGCTAACCTCTGAGTTGTGAGTGTCCACCCAAGAGTTGCAACTGTTGGGTGAAGATTTTGGCTTGGTGAACTCCTGACAGAGCCTAAGTAGTGTTTGACAATCTCTAGGGTGGCTGGGGTGCAGAGGAGTCCTATACTAGAGGTTCTGGTGCCTGGTGTTGAGAAGTGAGGGGTAAGTGGATTAGGGAGGTACAATGGCTGACTTCAGCTTTATCTCTGCTGATGAGTTCTTTGTGAATATGTCCTTTCACTAGATTGAGATCCTGGAGTAGGGGGAGAGAGGTGTGCTAATTCACCCTTATTCTCCTCCAGTGTCAGTAGGTCCACTATCTATTTAGGAGAGACACCTAGGCCAGGCTCTGAGGTAGAACTCCTAGGTATTATTGTTGCAAGAGTTTGGAAATCCCCACATCCCTTCAGCCCCCAGTCCTAGGCACATTTGCTCCTACCTGGTTGGGAGTTCCAGGGCAACAGATGCTCCCAGCTTGACATTAAGGAGCCAGGAAGGGGTATAGTGGGAATTTGAGCTCAGAGGCTGGGCTAGTTCCAGAACAGGGCTTGGAGTGGGCTGGGCCCCTGTAGGCTTTTCTGTCTAACAAGGGTCAAACGGCCTGGGCACCTTGGTGCTCCTGGGTTCCCAGCTGAACACTGAGCCCTCCAGGGACATCCTGCTCTGATGACTATGCAGGTGTTACTGAAGGAGCTACCGAGTTCCTGGAGTGCAGATGACCCATACTGTCATAAGTGTGTGATGTTTGTGGGACTAGTGGAGGTGCAGACATTACTCAGTGTGTAGCTATCTAGGGTTAGGTAACTGCTTAGAATAGCATTGATGTAGTTGGTTACAGATTGGAGGTAGATAGTGGTAAGCATACGGCAAGGTAAAGATTTTGGGAGGTAATACCCACCAGCATTATTTTGAAAGGTCTGCTTTATTCTTCCCTTAGGGTCTGTGTCCGCTGAGAGGCTGGGGGTCAGGACCTTGCAGTAAACTGGGGACACTCCTGGGGATGGGGATGGGTGTATAGGCGAGGGATGGGGCTGCCGAAGAGGGCCGTGGACTCACTTGCTGATCTTGCCATTTCTTTGAAAGCCCACAACCAAGTTGTTGAGACCAGAGGTATGCATGTGAATCCAAGACTGTCCTTATTAAAGGACAAGCAATGGGACAGAAATTAGAAAGCAGAGTTTAGAGGAGGGAAAGACAGGCCTGGTTTAAGGTGGCCTAGGAGCTTTATGGAGGAGAGCAACTTTGAGGGATGAATTTGGACTGCATTTGTGTTTGTAGGTCTGCAAGATGGTCTGTATGTGTTTGCAAATGTGGAGACTGTCTTTGTGCCTGCACGTGTGCTTGTGCCAGCTCTGCTCCTGCATGTCTGACGCAGGGTGTTCTTGAGTCTACGTAGGTGTGTTTCCTGGACATGTCTCTGGGTACTCTGAATTAGTTTTGGAGTGGCAACATTGAATTTGTGTCTTGGTGTTTATGCATCTGTGTGGCTGATGTCTGTGTCCATGTGCCTTTGACTATGTGTGGGATTCTGCTCCGGCCTCTCACTTTACCCTGCCCCTCTCCCCTGACACTCCCCAGCTGCCAGCATCATTTACCGCAAGGAATGGCTTCCGTTCCCTTCCCACTGTCTGGATTCCCACGGGTCCAGCTGCCTGCATAGGGTCCTGCCCCTGTGGCCTCTGTAGCAGGCTCGACCTTGGGAGCGATACACTCTGGAAAGCCCCCAATATGCTCCTTGCCTGGCCACGGACCCAGAGAAGTTACAGTGGAGAAGAGGGGCAAGGCGGGAAAGGGGGGGCAGTTGGCAGAGCCCACCCCTCCTTCTGGAAACAGAGATCTCCCTCTGGCCCCTTCCCAGGCCTCCTTTCCCTCCTCATGCTCTCATCCAGACCAAGTATTCAGGGTCCTGGCTTCACTGTCTCTGGGGATAGGAATGAACAGTCCTCTGCAGGCCCAGCCAGAGCCATAGGGATCTGGTCCTCTGTGTCCCCCAGTACCTTACCTGCCTGCATTGTGTTCATTCCTCATCTCCCCACCTGAAGTCCAGGCGGTCTTCCCTTCTTTCCTCTTCCTGCATTGGACGCAGCAACTATTCTTGTTCTTCATTCTATGACAGCCCTGGCCTCTGCCATGGGCCCCTGACCCAGGTGGAAAATTAGGCTTTGGATGGCTGGGAAAGAGCAGAAGCCCAGCCCCTTCTCACGTGGTGCAGAATTCCTGTTCTCATTCTGTGTTCACTGCTCTCCCTGGCTGGGCTGTGGTAAGCAGGTACAAAAATGAAGCAGTCATGGTCTCTCTCCTCTAGCACTCAATGTTTGACAGGAGAAGTGATTTTGTGGAGAAGCCACTTTCCTCCACCACAGGTAGTCATTTGCCTGAAATTCTCTCCATAGAATTCTTAGGTGTCCTCGGCAGAGGTCAAGGGAAGGGCTCCAGAAGGTCAGAACCTTTCACCATGACGTGTTATTTCAGAGGGCCAGAGGTGAACTCCAGAGTTCCCAAGCAAGCACTGATATATTCCTAGCATCTACCACCAATTCTGGAGTTGTAAATGCTTGAGTTTCTGTCCTCCATGAGGTCATTTATTCTGATTTTACCTCTCTTGAGCCTAGGGAAAGCTAGAAGGTGGGGGTTGTGCTAGAGTTATGGGATGGGATGAACAAGGCTTCATCCCTCAACAACATCCTATGTGAGTCACAGGCTCTGACCCTGTCTTCTCTCAGCTCTTGACTTTGGTGAAAACTGAGAATCCTGAAGGTGTTTGTTCCAGCTCATCTTTATGCCCTCAACCCTTTGTTGTAGGACTTTGGTCAGCACTATGAACTCACACTGCTCTGGGACAGGTAGGAGCCTTAGGGGACCATGGAAAGGACCTGTTCCACCTAAGTCAGGATGTGTGCACATTAACCTTGGCTTCCCACGTGATGCTGCTGTGACCTTTCTGGGTCATTCCCTTCATGCTGCCTCCCTTTCCCCCTTATCTCCTTGCTCTGTGGCTGTCTGCCCAACTCCCACCAGGCAGGGAGGATGTGCCTGTCACAAGATCTCCTTTGGTCTTTGGGGATGCTTTAGGAAAACACCTGGAGGGTGTTGGCTCAACAGGCCTGGGCCTTGTATCTTCTCACCTTGGGGGCCACAACAGGGGCTGGGCCCTCATCTAATAGGCACAGAGTCACCATTCAGAGGAGGAACACATTCATGCTCCTTCCCATCCTGGCTTTTCTGCATCCTGCTAGCAGTGGACAAATTGTGGTAAGTGCTAGGGTCCTATCGTGGAGGAGAGTCCTGCCACCACCTCTTGATTTGATGGGATGTTGGGTTTCATAGGGAGACTACACCACTTCGTGCACTTCCTCTAGCTCTTGGCTCCTATGTGGTAGGTCAGAAGGTGGGAATGCAGATGTTTCACCTTCTGAGAAATGTGAGGTATCCAAAACAGAGGTCCATCCCATCCACTCAGGGCAACCTTTTTTTTCTGCCTTCCAGTTGTCTCCTCCCACCCCTAAACATCCCTAATCTCTGAACACTAGGATGCTATACCTGCCCTCTTTGTCTCTAGCTTCATGCACTAGGCCGCACACATCTAGAACTTCTCTGAAATCTCTCCCACTGTTCCAATCATCTGAGAGCATCTTTATACACATGATCAGCAATGGAAATACCTTTTTATGCTCACCTGGCCTCTCTGTTGGGACACCTACTCCATAGGCTCTAATAGTAATTTGCCATGGTAACTTCCAGAATCCAACTCTACCTCCAGCTTTTGGTTTTGGTTCTCCATACCCCTCTCTCCATCCCCGGCCATGGTCTATTTCTTGTTCCTCCCTTATCCTTTTGGGCCTTTGCCCACACTCTGTTACATGTGAGGGAACCTTTCTTTCTTTCTTTTTTTCTTTTCTTTTCTGTTTTCTTCTCTTTCTTTCTTTCTTTTTCTTTCTTTTCTCTTTTCCTTCCTTCCTTCCTTCCTTCCTTTCTTTCTAGATTTTATTTGAGAGAGAAACCATGAGAGAGAGAGCACACAAGCAGGGGGGAGGGGCAGAGGGAGAGGGAGAAACAGGCTCCCTGCTGAGCAGGGAGGCTGAAGCTGGGCTTGATCTCAGGACCCTGGGATCATGACCTGAACTGAAGGCAGATGCTTAATGGACTGAGCCACCCAGGCACCGCACATGTGAGGGAACCTTTCTTGTAAGCCATGCTGTCTTTCCTCAATGCTACTTTCTACTTACCACCAGTGAAGTGGTGCTTTTAGCCAAGGCCATCTTTTCGACATGGGCATTTGGTCCTATCCCCTACTTCTACATCACCTCATTACTCCAGCAGTTCTTTCCTTGCTCTCCCTTATCATCAATTTATCCCTCCTGACTGCATCATTTCAGTCAACATCCAACATGTTATGTCTCTCATTTTTTTTCCCTTATTGTTTTCCATAATGGCTGCACCAATTTAAATTCCCACCAATATTACACAAATGTTTACTTTCTCTACATCCTCACCAACATTCATCTCTTGTCTTCTTGAGTATAGCCATTATAACAGGTGTGAGATGGTATCTCATTGTGGTTTTGATTTGCATTTCCCTGATGATTAGTAATGTTGAACATCTCATCATGTACCTGTTTGATATTCAAATGTCTTGTTTGAAAAAATAGTCTAATTAGTTCCTCTGCCCATTTTTATTTTATTTTATTCTATTTATTTTAAGTTTTTATTTAAATTTCAGTTAACATACAGTGTAATATTAGTTTCAGGTATACACTATAGTGATTCAACACTTCCATACAACACCCAGTGCTCATCACAAGTGTACTCCTTAATCCCCATCACCTATTTAATCCATCACCTCCCACCTCCCCTCTGGTAACCATCAGTTTATTCTTTATAGTTAAGAGTCTGTTTCTTAGGGGAACCCTCCTACACTGTTGGTGGGAATGCAAACTGGTGCAGCCACTCTGGAAAACAGTATGGAGGTTCCTCAAAAAGTTGAAAATAGAGCTACCCTACGACCCAGCAATTGCACTACTGGGTATTTACCCCAAAGATACAAATGTAGTGATCCGAAGGGGCATGTGCACCCCAATGTTTATAGCAGCAATGTCTACAATAGCCAAACTATGGAACGAACCTAGATGTCCATCAACAGATGAATGGATAGAGATGATGTGGTGTATATACACAATGGAATATTATGCAGCCATTAAAAAATGAAATCTTGCCATTTGCAACAGCGTGGATGGAACTAGAGGGTATTATGCTAAGAGAAATAAGTCAATCAGAGAAAGACAATTATCATATGATCTCACTGATATGTGGAATTTGAGAAATAAGGCAGAGGATCATAGGGGAAGAGAGGAAAAAATAAAACAAGACAAAACCAGAGAGGGAGACAAACCATAAGAGATTCTTAATCTCAGGAAACAAACTGAGGGCTGCTGGAGTGGAGGGGGTGGGAGGGATGGGGTGGCTGGGGGGATGGACATTGGGGAGGGTATGTGCTATGGGGAACGCTGTGAATTGTGTAAGACTGTTGAATCATAGACCTGTACCCTTGAAACAAATAATACATTATATGTTAATAAAAAAAGTAAGGGGTACCTGGGTGGCTCAGTCATTAAGCGTCTGCCTTCGGCTCAGGTCATGATCCCAGGGTCCTGGGATCGAGCCCCGCATCAGGCTCCCTGCTCGGCAGGAAGCCTGCTTCTTCCTCTCCCACTCCCCCTGCTTGTGTTCCCTCTCTCGCTGTGTCTCTCTCTGTCAAATAAATAAAATCTTTAAAAAAAATTTTTAAAAAGTAAGAGTCTGTTTCTTGGTTTGCCTCTCTTTTTTTCCTTTTGCTCATTTGTTTCGTTTCTTAAATTCCACAAATGAGTGAAATCATATGGTATTTTTCTTTCTCTAATTTCAGTTAGCATAATACTCTCTAGTTCCATATATACTACATCTTCTTTATCCATATGTCAGTTGATGGACACTTGAGCAGTTTCCATAATTTTGTTATTAAATCAGACTTTGTTGTTGTCATTGATGTCACGCACCCCCCCCTTTTAAAAAGATTTATTTGAGAGAGAGAGCACAAGTGGGGAAAGGAGCAGAGGGAGAGGAAGCAGACTCCCCACTGAGTGTGGAGCCCCATGCGGGGACTCACTTCCAAGACCCCGAAATCATGACCTGAGCTAAAGTCAGATGCTTAACCAACTGAGCCACCCAGGCACCCCTGATGTCACTCACCTTTTAAAAAAGTCTTCTCTGGGTCCCTTTTCCTCCTACTGCTATTTCCTCAGTTTTCTGCACTTCTATGAAACAAACTTCCTTGAAATAATTGACTACACTTGCTATCACCAGTTATTCTTCTTCCATTCTTTTTTTAAAGATTTTATTTATTTGAGAGAGAGAGAATGAGAGAAAGAGAGCACATGGGGGGGGGAGGGTCAGAGGGAGAAGCAGACTCCCTGCTGAGCAGGGAGCCCGATGCGGGACTACATCCTGGGACTCGATCCTGGGACTCCAAGATCATGACCTGAGCCGAAGGAAGTCACTTAACCAACTGAGCCACCCAGATGCCCCACCTTCCATTCTTTCTTGAATCCATTCCAGTCATGCCTTCATGTCCATCATTCATCAGACTATTCTCAAGGCCATGAGTGATTTCTGTGTTGCTGAATCTAATGGTCAATTCTAAGTCCTCATTTTCTTTGGCCCAATCACAACTTTTGACACAGTTGCTCACTATCTCCTTGCAATATTTTTCTCCTCTTGGCTTATGGTATACCACACTCTTCTGCTTTTCCTTCCTCCCTGGGTACTGCTTCTTAGTCTCCTCTCTTACTGGATCCCCTTTTCCCTCCAATTTCTTACTGTTAGAATATCCCAGAGCCCAGTCCTTTGGGTTTTTCCTTCATTTCACTCATTCCCTTGGTGATCTTATCTAGTCTCATGGTTTTACATACATCAGTCAGTCAATCAGTCAGTCAATCAATCAATCAATCATCTCTCTCTGAGGACCATCAGGTTTCTGTGTTTATTTTTTTAATTTTTAAATTTTTATTAATATTTTATTTATTTTACAGAGAGAGAGAGAGAGCACAAGCAGGGGGAACTGCAGAGGGTGAAGGAGAAGCAGGCTTCCCACTGAGCAGGGAGCCCGATGCAGGGCTCGATCCCTGGACCCTAGGATCATGACCTGAGCTGAAGGCAGCCGCTTAACCGACTAAGCCACCCAGGCGCCCCAGGTTTCTGTGTTGAGAATAGATTTTGGAGGTATGGTCTCAGGAAGAATCAGAGAGGTTAGTTATGATACTATTCCAACAACTGTAGAAGCAAAGGGAGTGCAAAGTGGTTATGTTCTGGATTCTTTTTTTTTTAATTTAAGATTTTATTTTTTAAAAGATTTTATTTATTTGACACAGAGAGAGAGAGAGCGAGCAGGGGGAGCAGCAGGCAGAGGGAGAGGGAGAAGCAGGCTTCCCGCCGAGCAGGGAGCCCGATGCAGGGCTCAATCTCAGGACCCTGGGATCATGACCTGAGCCGAAGGCAGACGCTTAACTGACTGAGCCACACCGGCGCCCAAAGATTTTATTTATTTTAGAGAGTGTGTGTGAGAGTGGGGGTGGTGGTGGGGGCAGAGAGGGAGGGAGAGGGACAAGCAGATAAGCAGACTCTGTGCTGAGCACAGAGCCCATGTGGGGCTCCATTGCATGACCCTGAGATTATGACCTGAGCTGAAATTAAGAGTTGGACGCTCAAATGACTGAGCCACCCAGGGGCCCCATGCATTCATTTTGAAGGCAGAGATTTTCTCATGGATTGGATATGGACTGTTAGAGATAAAACATCAAAATGACACCAGTGGTTTCGGCCTGAACAATGGACAAGAGAAGGTGCCATTAACTGATGTGGGAAATACTGCAATTAGAATAGGTCTAGTATGTGTGACTGGGTGGTGGTAAGGGAGCAGGGAATCAGAATTTCACTTTTGAGATGAATATTGGACATCCATGTGTATATGTTTTTTTTTTAAAGATTTATTTGAGAGAGTGAGAGAGCATGAGTGGGGGGTGGGAGAGGCAGAGGGAGAGGGAGAAGCAGACTCCCCGCTGAGCAGGGAGCCCAACTCCAGGCTCCATCCCAGGACCCTGGGATCATGACCTGAGCTGAAGGCAGACGCTTAACCAACTGAGCCACCAGGTGCCCCTGTATGTGTTGATTAGACAATTTGGAGGCATGAGACTACCCCATAGAGTAATGATCTCCATGGAGGCAAGGCCTGTGTCTTGGTGATTGCTTTGTCTGGCATAGTTCCTGGCACATATTAAGTACACAAATATTTTATTTTATTTTATTTATTTTATTTTTTAAGATTTTATTTATTTATTTGACAGAGAGAGACACAGCGAGAGAGGGAACACAAGCAGGGGGAGTGGGAGAGGGAGAAGCAGGCTTCCCGCGGAGCAGGGAGCCCGATGCGGGCTCGATCCCAGGACCCCGGGATCGTGACCTGAGCCGAAGGCAGACGCTTAACCATCTGAGCCACCCAGGTGCCCCTAAGTACACAAATATTTTAATTGTCAAATGCAAGATGCCTGTCAAGGTCATTTTTATTGTGACCCTTTTATGTGACCCTAGGGTCCTCCTCATCAGCTGAGTATTTCCTCCTGTGGCAGGATCCCATAGACCATAGCACTCATCACATTGATGTAATAATTTATCTGCTTCCTCAGGCCAGACTTTGGATTCAAGTCTATTAAGGTATTACCATGCACAGCCCCTATCCTAAGCCCTGGGGATATGAGATACTATTGTAATTTTTTAGGAAAGAAAGGACGTGAAACTGAACTATAAGCAGAGGCATTAAAAAGAGAGGGAAGGGGAAACCTGAGAGATATCAAAATTAGAACCCAGAGAGAGACACCTGGGTGGCTCAGCCAGTTAAGCATCTGCCTTCGGCTTGGGTCATGATCCCAGGGTCCTGGGATGAGTCCCGAGTTGGGCTCCTTGCTCGGTGGGGAGCCTGCTTCTCCCTCTGCCTGCTCTGCCTGCTGCTCCCCCTGCTTGTACTCTCTCTCTGAAAAATAAATAAAATCTTTTTTTTTCTAATAAATTCTTACTTAGACTTGTGGTTTATTTCAGATCGAAATTGTATCATCTTCCTGTGAAATATGGAAATGTATGGCCAAAACAACCAGCTTTGCCTTTAGCAAATTCTTGTGGCCTCATGAAAACATGAACAATACTGTTTAGACTGTTTTGTCTATAAATACTGACTATGAATAAAGTCTTAAAAAAATTAGAACCCAGTGACTGACTTGATGTATGGTCTAAAAAAAAAGTGGATGTATAGTGATACCATTCCGTGACATTAGAAAGCAGTTTGGTGGGATAGAGGATATTTGGAAACTTTGAATTAATGTGCATTGTCTTTGGAGCAAGACGGAGCTTCTTCCTGTCTGTTGGCTGTACAGTTGGAGCTCAGAGGAAAGACCAGAGCAACAAAGCGACTTTGGGAATCACCAGTATGTCAACAGTAATTGAGGTTTGGGGTATGGACGTACAGTTGTCCCCCTTTCCAGATAAAGAAATTGGGGCTCAGAAATGTTAAGTAACTTGCCAAATGTTAGAGTTAGGATTTTAACTCTGATTTTTTTCACATTCCATTCTTGTGACTTTGGCCTTAAAATCTGCATCCTCTCCAAGGGTCACACATTTGGCTTGAAAATTGTAAAAACACATGCTCAAGGATTTTGTAATGTTTTCCTTGTGTTGTAGTTTTGTTGCCCTTTATTCATGCTTATCATCTTTCTCTGAAATCATTCTCTGGTCATTTCAGTCAGAAGTTTCCTTCTGAAGGTGACCCAAATCTTTTATTCATACTTAACCTTATATCGAGTGGAATAAGCACAACCTTCAGCTATGCTGTGCAGCTGTAGCCTCCTTAAGGGCCAGGATTTCAGTCTTCCTTCCAAGGACACCATACCTGCCCCAACCCAGTTAATGGGAGAAGGTAGGACAGGTCCAATCACACCTCCTTGGGAGGTCAAGGAATATGAGTCTGATGGCCACCGTTAAGAGATTCACTTTGTGGCCAGGGTTACATAGGCTGGTGGTGGTGCTGGGGGTGGGAGTGAGGTTGATTGAACAGGAAGTGGGAAAGAGCTCTAATACTGCCTTAGTATGGCAAGTTATTGGAGAGGCCTCATAAAATAAGTCTGTAGAAGGAACTTCATTTAGTCTATGTGTGAGGGAGTATGTAGACAAGATATGGTCAGATCTCAGCTTGCCTCTCAGTCTTCCTCTTGGGTTTCTCCATTCCATTCCAGGGGTTTCAGAGAATTTCACATCATCTTTCCATTAATGATAAACAGATATTACTATGAAATAGCCAATTATTGGACATTCCAGAAAGATAGAAGGGGCCACAGTCCCTGTTCAGTGCTGAGCAGTTTATCTGCTTTAGAGCCTCATGGGTGGCATTAAATTCTGGATCCCTGTCCATTTTCCATGACTGTTTAGTGGAACAGAACACTATAAAAGGCTCAAAGTTTTTGGTTTTGTTTTATTTGTTTGTTTTGACAGTCAAAATGAGTGGTTCTGGTGCTTTCTGAAATGTAGGGGGACATAAGAAATGGGGAATGATGACAGGCACCGAGGGCTGGAGTAGGCAGACTAATTGGTGCTATCTTTGGCTGGGGAGAGGACAAGAGTCATCCTCTGAGGGGAAGATACCAGGCAGATCCTGGGAGAGGATACAGCTGAGTTCAATACCATATAATATGCATGAACATATAAAAATGAACATATATACACTTATATATGTGTATGTATATTCAGGAAGGCAAGACTGGTAGAAAGGAGGAAAGTAGAGAAGGATCGCAGTTGTAGGTGGTATAGTAATAAGACATAGCAGTGGGGCTGGGTACAAGCTGCTGGCAGTACTTGACAAGACTGGATGTGTTTAGAAAACCACTTGTGTTTGTGGGTTCTTTCCCAACAGATTCAACACTTAGCCAACCACTCTTAATAACACTAAGGGCAAATTGATTGAAACTCAGATTTACTCACCTACTTCCCCCAAAAGCACTTGAACCTTGGGTTGGCTTCCTGGCTCCAGGGTCTTTTGAGTGCAAAGTAAATTGGCTTTGCTCCCTTATCATACCCTGGTCAGGAACAGTCAGCCTCTGTCCCAGGTACTCAGACCTCCATCTACATGCTCCCCTTCCCTGATTCTCTCCCCGCCTGCCCTTGGGAGGGGAGGACAAGCCCCTCTTCATGGCCTACTGTGATCTTCATTCCAAGAGTCACTCATTCCATGCAGCTGGCCAGCAGTGGAGGCGGGATATAGGCAAGAGAGTTACAGCAGCTTCCCAGATGAGTTCTCCAGAAAGATCTTGCCAATAACCAACAGGGAGCAGAGCAGGGGAGATTCTATCATTTGCTTTTGACATCCTGTCATATTAGCTACAAGCTTTTGAATAAACACAAAGTACCTCCTCAAGGTGGGAGTGCTGTGGCACTCCTCTGAAACCTCCCCTGCAGACTATGGGCCTTTACGGAAGTCATCAGTGAATTCTGTCTGTGGGATTCCTGGCCACTCCTTCTCGTCACTACTATCCTCATGTCCACATTGCTCCTCTGGGCCTAAGGACACCAATAGGAAGCCATGATAGAATTCAAGCCTGACCCTTATTTACCTTACCTTCCTTCTCTGCTCAAGCCCCTTTATCCACAGTCCAGGGTGGGCTGGGAGGAGTTGTGTGGAATGCTGACCCAGCTTAAGTGTGGGTTAAAGCTCCTTCTCTAGATGGGAAGGACATTTTAGCCTCCCCTCATACCTTCCCTTAACACACCACAGTGGAGAGAAGGAGGAGACAGACAGTGCTTTGCTTAGAGACATAGAGTGTATTTTGGGTGGCACTCTGCCCCACCTGCACATTAATGAAAATGACAGCAGCAGTCCTCTTCAAGGGACACAGATGTTGGGGGAGCCTACCAAGTCTTTTGATTGTGTTGGGTCTTCTTGAGCAGACCAACGTTTCCCTCTGAGGTGAGAGGTGAGATCTAGGGTACGTTCCCTGGTTGGGTGGCACAAGCCACTCGAGGACAGTGCCGAGGGCAGTGGCGGGGGTGGCCCAGGACTGAGGCAGAATGGAGTTGGTGAGAGCGGGAGCGGTGCCGGAGCTTACTGTCTGGGGAATGGGGACCATCCAAGAAGGCCAGGCCCACCTGCTTCTCAGTGGGGGAAGATTGGGCCTTGGAGTCCCCTCTAATCCTCTCTGTCTTGGTTCGCCCCATGGGACTTTTAGCTGGAGCCAGGGCCTTTTCTACATTTTCTTTTCTGGTGTTGGCCACTTTCCCAGCTGTAGAGAACATGGATTCCTCGTGCACTTTGCCTTTTGCCTTGGAGTTAAAATAGTGCAGAAAGGATTTCATCTTACTTCTCAAGCCCGATTCAGGAAGGCTGGGCCTCTTGTGGGTATGAACTGGCATCACCTGTCCCTGCAAAACCTGACCTTTCAAAGTTTGGCCCTGCAAAGGCTTACTGTGAATGAGTTGGCCCAGGAAAAGCTGGCCCTGTGATGCCTGGGGCACCACAGGTTGGGCATTCTTAGGAATCCTTGCTGGTTTGAGGATGACATTAAGCTTGGTTTGACTGCTGTGCAGGTCATTCTTCTCAGATACCTTCACCCCAGGGATTCCTGGAGGTGGCTCTGGAAGGTTAATCTGAGGGTGATGCCGGGTACTGTGTTCACAGGGAGCATCAAGATGAAAGCTACGGCTCCGTCGCCAGGGGCTATGAGGAGTCCTGTTCAGAAGCATCCCTTTTGGCCTCTGGGCTTCATCAGGGAGGCTTATGTCTCTTGTAGAGGAGTGTGCAAACCCTGCATCCCCTTCTCCGTGGTCCCCTGCCAATTTGGGTTTCCCTGGGTCCTCTCTCTTTTCTGCTAGCATGGGGACTTGGGCTGAGTCCTTGCTGTGGCCAGGGCTTTGGGGCTCAGGGCTCCAGGGCTCCTCCAGGCTGGGGCTGTTCACATTGGCCTCCAACTGAACACAAAGCACCTGGGCCTCTGTCATGTCCCCACTGGGTTGTGAGATCTTAGAGGCCCAGTGGGCAGAACCATGAGGTATTGCTCTTGAACCAGGTTGCTTCTGGTTCTGCTGCACTGCCTTTAACTCAAGGGCCAGCTGTTCTTTAAGGTGGAGCCATTCTGGATCTGGGACGCGAGGAGTGTCTGGTGGGATGGGGAGATCCTGGAGCAATGTTTTTCCTTGGTAGTTTAGACTCCCTAGAGACTCCTGTGTGGATGTGTTGTCTGGGGCTGCTACAGTTTGTTCTCTGGACAACCTTGCCTTTATGGGAATTCCCAGTTGTATCTCCAGGATCTTCTTTCTTAGATGGAAATTTAGTTTGGCTAAAATGGGTTTCTTGAGTGCGTAGGGCCCAGAGGCCTCTGCCTGGCTTTCTAGAGGCACCGCCTTGATCATTTCTTCCACCTGCTCTTCCACCTGGAGCTCATCTTCAATGTCTGCACAAGTCTCGTTGGCATCTTGAAAGCATGGCCCAGGACTCAGACACCGCTCTTCAGATGAGATCATCTGAGTCAGAGGTTCACTTGGGAATTCACCAGGTCCAGGCACCATTCCTGCGATTACAGCTTGGGTAGAGATTGCCGGTGCCATGGCCCTAGAGAGAGCCACATAATAAAGAGCAGGCAGCCCTGACAAGAAGGCCAGGTACTTGTGCCGCAAAGTTGTCTCCAGTTTCTCAATGGCTCCCTCGGACAGGGCTTGGGACAGCTTAGGGTGTTCAGTGATAGCCTCTGGTGAGGCTTGTTGCTGTTGATCAAGGGCCATTGGTATCCAGGGCACAGCTTTTTGTTTTAGGGCAGGGTCAGTTGCTACCTGTAGCTCCAAGGGCTTGCTTTCTGGGATGCAGGTGAAGGGAGCCACTTGCAGGCCCCCAGGAATTATGCACTGCCAAGAGCTATATACACGAGCAGGGACCTTGCCCTGGTGAATCTGCCCACATTTGGAGTTGATGTGGCTCTGCAATATTGCCTTGGCCTGGTCAAACAAGTGTGGCATGGGGACTGACACTGGGTCTGTGATGGGTGAGAATGGGTCACCGGCCCCAGTGGCCTTTAGGGCTGTAGATTGGGGAGCATGGACGTTGGCTAGGGCTGTGCTGCTCCAGGACAGAGTTGACTGATCAGTGGGGGACAAGAGCAATTGGATGGACTCCTGGATCTTTTGGGGCAGGCCCCAGCGATGGTGAATCAACTGCCGCTGGAGGTGGAATTCTAGCAGCCTCCGGGCATGCTCCGGGAAGAAGACTAGTTCCCTAGTGAGGACTGTGATGGGTTTCACTGGCCAGGAAGTTTTCACTGTCTCAGGAGACTGGGCTTTGCCACAGGGTCTATACTGCATGGGGTTCTGGGTGCGCTGAGGTCTCTGGAAAACAGCTGGCAAGCCCCACTGAAGCTGGAGCTGCCTCTGCAGCAGGTGCCACTCCAGGGCATCACACTCGGCCAGAGTCAGAAATGGGACACTGATTTGAGGTTGTTGGTAGTCAGATGGAATGACCCAATTTGGGGAAGATGGGGAAGAGGGTGTGGCAGACTGGGGTGGAGTTTTAGGTAGCAGAGGGAGAATGGAGAGTTCCTTGAAGAGAAAAGGATCCTTCAAGGGATGCTTGGACATGCTCCCATTCGTGGAGAAACTTTGAGAGCCCAGGAAGGTGTTAACCAGGGACTCACTGTGCAGAGAAGGGAGTCCACAGAATAGCTGGCTGTATTTCTGCTGCAGATGGCCCACTGAGTCATGATCCTGGTACCCAGGAAGTGCATAGAGGCCACTTGAGTCTTTAAGGGCTGGAGAGGTCAAGGCCAGAGCCATATGGTTTGGGATTTGCTGGTGGTGGTGTCTTTGTTCTGGATCCATAATGGACCATTCAGAAACCCAGAAGGCCTGGGTAGGCTGGCTGGCCATACATGAACCCCAGGTCTGGCAGGAATAGGTCCCGAATTTTTCAATAGAGAACTGAGAAGTATTCTTCTGGATGAAAGAAACTGGTTGGTTATTTACAGGTTGGTAAAACAACGGCGGATTTGGCATAAGCTGCCTCAGGGACTCCTCCACACGTCTGGGTAGCCCCCACCTCTGGAAATGCATCCATTTTTTCACATGTACCTCAAGAAGCCTTAGGACTTCAGGACTGAGGAATGGCAGGTGGGCAGGGAGGACAGTAACCATATGCAAGGCCATAGGGTGTGTCAGGGTAGTGATTTCTCCGTTCGGGGTCTGCACAGAGACCTGGGAATTCAAGGGCTGTTGTCCTTGGTTTCTACAGACAAGGGTTGGGCTGCTCTGCATCATCTCCTGCTGGTTCACTGGAACCCTAGGCTCCTCAAGTCTTGAACAACACAAAGTCTCTGGGCCCCTGGGTACCTCTGGCATTTGAAATCCCTGCCCCAGCTGGAGGTGTTCAGCCCAGCAATCATGGATCCTGACTGTACCAGCTGACTGGACAGCTGACTGTGTTAAGGATTTCTGATCCACTAATTGCAACACTGGGGGGGTTGCAGATCCAAGTGCAAGTGATTTGGAGTGTAGGGAATGTTGCTGCAGACTCTGGTTGAAAGACACAGTAGACATGGACAAAATCTCTAGGCAAGAGGAGCCCTGCAATGGCCCTGAAGAAGGGGGAGAGATCAGGGTGTTCTCACCCACCAGCCACTGCTGAATCTCCAGAGCCACGGCATTGCAGATTTCGCAGCAGGTATCCGCACACAGGAGCCGCCTCACACTTCCCTCCTGAGGAAGCCAGTCCTGGCTGGGAAGGGAGGATGGCAACAGTTACTGATGGAATGACATCTGCTTCTTTCTTCTGTTTTGCTTTTTTAAGTAGGCTCTCACACCTAGCATGGAGCCCAGTGTGGGGCTTGAACTCACAACCCTGAGATCAAGACCTGAGCTGAGATAAAGAGTGGGATGCTTAACCAACTGAGCCACCCAGGCACCCCAACACCTGCCTCTTTGAATATGTGTGGCCTGGAGATTTCGTCCACCCTCCCCTAGTCCTGGAAGCCTTGGGGCCTGTACCCTCATAGTGTTTACCCATCTCCTTTGCCTCCTAGGAAAAGGCCATTGGCAAATTATGTTGGGCTGGGCTGGGCTGGGCTGAGGGTCTGGAGCTTGTTGGGCAAGGTCTCAGACAACCCGTGGGAATGCAGGGCCATGAGAGACTAAGAGGTGGGGTGTACTGTCTGTTGATCTATGCTGAGAAGCTGAACCAGGAGAAGGAAACCAGGCAGAGGCAGGGAGCCAATGGTTAGCTGAATGGGCATCACCAGGAACATTCCCAGGAAGAATCTGGAGTCAGTCTCATCTGGGATTAAGAAGGCCACAACCCAGGGGCGCCTGGGTGACTCAGTTGGTTGGGCGACTGCCTTCGGCTGGGGTCATGGTCCCAGGGTCCTGGGATCAAGCCCCGCATTGGGCTCCCTGCTCGGCGGGAAGCCTGCTTCTCCCTCTCCCACTCCCCCTGCTTGTGTTCCCCTCTCTCGATGTCTCTCTCTCTGTCAATTAAATAAATAAATAAAATCTTTATAACTAACTAACTAAATAAATAAATAACTAAATAAAGAAGGCCACAGCCTGGCATTCAGTATTCCTAAGCTGTGGAAAATGAGGTCTTTGTGGGAACTCTGCATTCTGGGGACTATGGAGTGTCCTAGCTCCTGTACATAGCATCTCTTAAAGGCCAATCCCATTCTTTAGAGATTTTAAGAAGAGGATAAGATGACACGATCCTTTCTGAGGGCTGTCCCAGGAATTGGCCTCCCTTAAGATAAAACCATGGAGGTAATATTAGCAGGTTCCACGGGTCTGCCCTTGAATAGTTGTAACTATAAAGGGAATATGACATGGTGATTTATTTATGCATGCATTTCTCTATTCTCTTGACTGGATAATTTGTCTGTGGCTGAGTACAAACTCATGTAGAGTCGTCAGTGAATTACATAGTAGCAAAATCCTGAATTTCAGGACCACTGTGAACCTAGCCCAGAACAGAACTGGAAGACTCCTCCTTCTTAAGACACCTGATCCCCCTCTGCCCTGACAACCCTCTCAATCAGTCTTCAGCATCCAGTGTCTGACTCCCTCCCACACATTATCCCTCTTCTCCTCCCTGCCCCAGGCCAAGCAGAGAAATCATCACAGGCCAGGCTGGGGGTTTGGAGACTGCAAAGAGCAAGTGATCACCTTTTCATAACAGAGAGCAGCTCCCACGGCTTCTCAGCTTCTTCTCGGGAATGTCTCCTAGCTGAAAAACCAGGACAGTGTTACAAGGAATGAGAGGATGCAGGGACATCCTATAGCAAGCTGAAGGTCTTTGAGTAAGAAGAGGCTGAAAACCCCAACAGTCAATGCTCTAAGGCACGTCTGTGTACAACTTAACCCCTTGCAACATGCTGTCCCGGACCTAATTTCATTTGATCATCACAACTACACCGTGAGTGAGGCAGGATCATGAGATGCCCATTTCAGGGATCACAGACTGAGAGATGAAGCGACTTCCACAGGGTCGTAAAGCTAGTAAATGACACAGCTAAAGGCTTCTGTCCTGCTTCCTTATTCTCTATTCCCAGGGTCAGGGGTAAGGTAGAGAATTCTGGAACATTCCTAGGCCCTGATTTCCCACCCAAAAAAGTCTTCTGGGAGAATCTGTCAACTGGGGTAATTGGAGCCTTCAGTGGTTAGAGTACCAGGCTACTTGTTGGAGTAGGAGTAGGAGTCAGGGGAATCTTGTCCATAGTGAGGGGAGTCAGAACAGAGACAGACCTTACCTCCTGTTGCTGCGTCTCTTATCCTGACTTTTCTGTGACGCTTAAAGACAAAATGTTAGAGTATGAAGCTGGGACACCATTTCTATTCATGTTTAAAACATGACAAAGCTAATACACATTTCCCAATCCCTTTCTATGTATCTGTCTATGTTTTATTTACTTTCCTAACTTTCCTTTCCATACCCATTTCTTTTCACCTCAACATTTCCCTTCTCTGCTTGTTTTTTATTTATTTCAAGGCTCTTCCATACTCGATACCTCTCATTTATTTCCCAGGAGAAGTTATGCATGAGGTTTATGATGAAGCAAGAGAAAGAGTGGAATAGATTAAAGGGTGTGTAGGTGTAATAGCCAAAGGATTTCTGTTAACAAATGCCTATAGAAACCACCAACCAGAAAAATCCCGCTTACTGGGAGGTATTCTGAGATCCAGGATGTAGATTCCATTTCATCTAGGTCCCAACCCAAACCAGATTGAGAGGTTCTTTATTTTTCAACTAGAATACACTGTAGGGTGGCCTGGAAAGGAATTATTACTAGTCTCTGAGAAGTACCATATAAAAGTTACTGAATGCATGGTATAAAAATTGGGGAGTGGTGGTAAAAGAAGAGACTCTGAGATCTTAAAAGCTTCTTATCTGAGGCTTAATTAGTTCAATCATGGTCTCATGTTTCCCTACCTGGCAGCAGATCCTTTTGGATTCCAACCTTAATCCACAGTAACTCCTTGTTACTTGCCAGATAATTAGAAGAATAATGAAGATGAAGCCATAGGTATATACGGGATACTTGAAATCCCACAGAACAACAATATGGCTCAACATGGTCTAAACCACATTAGCACGAGGAGAGCAACCATTCCTATATCTAGGCATTCAGGGTCCTGGTGCCTAATGACTCCCAATGCTATGCCTTGTCATCTCCACCTCATAGATGATGGAACCAGGCCACCAGACTGCATCACAAAGCCCTTCTGTTTCGCAAGGCAGGCGTA
This sequence comes from Halichoerus grypus, assembly GCF_964656455.1. Classification (NCBI taxonomy): domain Eukaryota; kingdom Metazoa; phylum Chordata; class Mammalia; order Carnivora; family Phocidae; genus Halichoerus; species Halichoerus grypus. The sequence continues at coordinate 58,134,476 of NC_135725.1, forward strand.
GTGTCAAAGACTTTTATCTGTTTTAGGGAAGCTTATATGGTGATTTAGTCTGTAGAAGAAGGTGTCCAATTGTCTCTAAGGGTTACAGAGCCTGGGACTAAAGGTGTCTATTCATAGGCAGTGTCTATGCCTCCACTTTGTACTCTGCACACTCTACACCAGCCTAATGTCTTGGCTCTCTCCTTTACATCTGGTCACCCGTCCCCAGAAAACAATGTTTAGGGACATAGGGCACCTTTTGAGGAAGAGTGGCTGGGACAGAGGAATCCCCATTAACTCCCTCACCTGTACTAGAAATATATCTGTGAAGCACACATGAGGTTAGGGAGAGCAGAGTCTGGTTATGGCTTGAGAATGGAGAGCTTTGATATTACAGGCATTGGGTGATGGGGAATCAAAAGTATATAAAGGGGACAATGGCTTATATAGGAGGAAAAGGGCAAGGTGACACCTTTAAATGACATTGTGGGAACCAGGAAGGAATGCCTCCTGGTGTGTGTGGTCTCAAGCTTACAGATAAGTGGGAAGAGATATAAACACTGCCTTCCATGGAGATAGAGTAAGGAGATTCATTTATTGACCTCTTTAAAAGTTGGTTTTCTAGAGCTGTTTTTACCATGTTATAGAATTCTGTCTGCTCATGGATATGACTACCTCCAGAGAGGGGTTAGTGGCCACTTCTGACTTAAGGTCATGAACTAGTTGGTGATCATGGTTAGATCTACTCAGCTACTCTGGATATAAGCTGTTTGCCTGAAGGAGGGTCTTTGGTTTTTTGTTTTTTTTTTTAACTTGGATTTTTGAAACCTTTAAGCAAGCCAATTGTTTTCTAATTTATTTCTGGGGCCCATCATTTCTATTCTCTGCCCATTTATTTATACATTTATGTTACCTGATTGACCTCTGTGGTTTCTGTCATATTTCTCCATCTTCTGAATTTCCTGAGAGTCTTACCCTGGTGACAGCAGTCTCACAGCCAAAAAAATCCCTGTGCTCAAAATCTCTGAAGAGTCTATTTTGGTCACTTCTCCAGCATCCAGTCCTCCACCCAGCTGGCATGGTGAGCCCTCAGTCTGTGCTCATCCCTAAACTGGGCAGTGTCATGGGTACAAAGACGTTTGAGTTGTGTTGCCTTCCTGCTCCCAAGACACTTAACTATCTGGTTACCAAGATAAGACTAATTCACACAAAGCAGGAGCTAGTAATCTAGAACAAATAAAATTACATACTCATTTGCAAAGTCTAGGTTATAAATATCCCATTTCAGAGGAGAGAAACCATAGTGAGGTTTGTCAGAGAGGTGGTCAGAGAGGACTCCTGGGTAGAGTGACATAGGAGTTGGGTCTTAAAGTGCAGGCTGTGGGGAAGGAGCATATTCCAGGTGGGAGAGAAACTTACGAACAAATGCAGAACACAGAGCAATGGGCCATGGAGTGTATTTGGCAGTAAGAAATGCAGTCTATCTAGCAGAGGTGGAGATGGGTGGATTGGAGAGGACTTGTGACAGAAGATTGGAGTAGCAGGGATAAGGTCTCTTCATGGAGGGCCAGTGCATTTAATTGATTTTAATTACTGAAACTGTGTTTTAAAAAGTAGGCATACATATACATAGTACAACATTCAATGGGCAGAATAAGGTATGTAGTAAGTATCTCTGCTCACCCTTGTCTGTCATTTCCCATTTTTCCTCTCTTGAGCCAGTTATTCCTATCAGATTTCTGTGTATCTTCCCAAACTAGTCCAGCATAGCCAAAAACAAATGAATTACGTTTTTCTTCACAAATGGAAGTATAGTATGACAGTTTTTCCTTTTATTTCATTTAATAATACACATATATCTTGTATATATCATTAAAGGCTGTAATGTCTTCCTTGATATGGCTATAACACAACTCATCTTTAATTCTTTATTAATGGATATTTAGTTATTTACAGTCTTTTGTTCTGAATAATAATGCTGACACAAACCTCATATATTTATAAATCTATGTACACATATGTGAGTATATCTGTAGGAAAAATTCCTGTGAGTGAATTGACACTTGAACAATATTAAGTTTTTTTGATCCATGGATATGGTGTATCTCTCCATTTATTTAATTTAATTTCTCTCAGAAATATTTTTTGTACAAGTCTTGTACATATTTTGTGAATTTACCCCTATTTCACATTTTATGATACTGCTTTTTAATTTTATTTTCTAATTTTTATTGTTAGTATGAAGAAATAGAATTTGTTTGAATATCTATCTTATATCCTGCAATCTTGTTAAATTCACATTTTAGTTGTAATAGCTTTTTTTAGTAAATTCTTTAGTATTTTCCAAAATGATGATAACATCTGATAATTTTCATCTTCTTTTCCAATTTGAATGCATTTTATTTCTCTTTTTTACTTTATTGCACTGATTAGAACATTCAGTATAATGTTGAATAGAAGTGGTGAGAGCAGACATCTTTGCTTTGTTACTGATCTTAGGGGGAAAGCATTCTTTTTTTCTTTCTGCTCCTCAGACTTGTTAATTTCTTTTTTTTCCCCCTTTTTATTTTTTATTATTTTATTTTTTATTGTTATGTTAATCACCATACATTACATCATTAGTTTTTGACGTAGTGTTCCATGATTCATTGTTTGCGTATAACACCCAGTGCTCCATGCAGTACGTGTCCTCTTTAATACCCATCGCCAGGCTAACCTATCCCCCCACGCCCCTCCCCTCTAGAACCCTCAGTTTGTTTCTCAGAGTCCATAGTCTCTCATGGTTCGTCTCCCTCTCTGATTTCCCCCCCTTAATTCTTCCCTTCCTGCTATCTTCTTCTTCTTTTTTTTTTTTTTTTTTTTAAATATAATGTATTATTTGTTTCAGAGGTACAGGTCTGTGATTCAACAGTCTTACACAATTCACAGCACTCACCATAGTACATACCCTCCCCAGACTTGTTAATTTCAAATGTCCTGTCTATACATCTGCTGATTCTTTCTTCTGCCTGCACAGATCTGCCATCGAATTCCTCTAGTGAACATTTCCATTTACTTATTGTATTTTGTCAGGTTCAGAATTGTTAGTTGTTTTTTGTTTTTGTCTTTGTTTTTAATAATTTCTATCCCTGGGGGCACTTAGGTGGCTCAGTCAGTTAAGTGTCCAACTCTTGATCTTAGCTCAGATCTCTATCTCATGGTTGTGAGTTCAAGCCTCGCATAGGGCTCCACAATGGGTGTGGAGCCGACTTTAAAAAAAAATTGTATCTCTATTGATATTCTCATTTTGTTCATGTCTTTTTTTTTTTTTTAAGTTTTATTTATTTAAGTAATCGCTACACCTCTGCACCCAAGATGGGGCTTGAACTCACAATCCTGAGACCAAGAGTTGCACGATATTCTGACTGAGCCAGCCAGGTGTCCCTCATTTTGTTCATTTCTGATTCCCTTTAGTTCTTCATCTGTGTTTTCCTTTAGCATATATAAGATAGTTGTTTTAAAATCTTTGTTTAGGTGCTCATTCGGTTAAGCGTCTGCCTTCGGCTCAGGTCGTGATCCCAGGGTCCTGAGATCGAGCCTTTCATTGGGCTCCCTGCTCAGTGGGGAGCCCGCTTCTCCCTCTCCCTATGCCTGCCACTCCCCTGCTTGTGTGTGTGCGCGCTCTCTCTCTCTCTGTCAAATAAATAAATAAAATCTTTTAAAAATATATTTATCTAGTAAGTCTAATGCCTGTGCTCATTTAGGGACAGTTTCTGCCAGTTTATTTTCCTCCCTTACATGGGCCATACTCTCCTGTTTCTTTATATTCCTTGTAATTTTTTTTTTTTTTTTTTAAAGATTGGGCATTTGTGAAAACAGCCACCTCTCAGTCTTTACAGACTGACTCAATTTCTAATTAGCTGGATAGTCTCTGAGCCTAGGGATAAGCTAAATGTAAAAATTTAAGGTCTTCTCAGGTCTTTTCTGAAGTCTATCTTGGCTGGGCCTAATCATGGCCTTTTCAGTTCCCTTATATGCATAGCCACTTCTGAATGTCTGAGTCACCCCAGCTTCTCATTTGGGCCTTTTATAGTCTATTTTATGTCTCCACTCATAATCTCTTGCCAAATGGGTTTGTAGTCTCCTTGCAGATTTCATGAGTAGCATCTACCTCTTCTCTCTGCATGAACTCCAAATTAGGGGAGATAGATCAGTCCTTTAGGCAGCCCCCAGATAGGTTCGAATAAGGTCTGTTCTGCTCCCTTTGGTTTGAGGAAGGGAATTGGGAATTGGGCTGCCACTCCCTCTAGACAAAAACCTCACCACACTGGGGAAGGGGTGGAGCAAAGGCAAGTAAACACATAATAAAATTTCCTATTGTTTTGAATATGATTTTTTTATTGTACATTTGCTTGGTTGCTATAGACCTTTGACTACTTTCCAGAGTTCCTATAAGGTTATTATAGTTGTCAGTTTCTGGTTGTTTTTTAATGTTTCCATGGGAGAGCAAGGACTTGGAGCTTCCTAGTCCACCACTTTTTTCTACAAATATTGTTGAGCTTTGTTTTGTAATTCAGTTAAATTACTTGGAACAGTTTCAGCCTTCAGGTATTCCTTATAAACTTTATTAGGCAGATCCTACCAACGTTTAGTCCAGGATTAATTTTTACTTACTACTGAGACAAGGCCTTATTTTATATTCTACCCAATGTCCCATTTATTTTGATGTTTGTTGGAATAGATACTCTAACTACCTCTGTGTGATCTCTGGGTATTATGCCTTTATATCTTTTGTTTTTAAAAAATCCTATCTCAGGTACTTTTCTTACCTGCATATACTGATTAGTCCCCTGCTGAACACTTGAGGGAGACCCTCTTCAGATCTCAAGAGTTCTTTCTCTGTCCAGCCCTTTCTTTTCAGATACTATGCCTTGGCCATCTCTAACTCCTAGCTCCATCTTCTCAACTCATAGACTGTCAAGTTCTACCTGGGTTCCTCCTCACTATACCACAACCTGGGGACTTTGTCCAGGCCATAAGCTGACACCATTGTAGGGCTCACCTCATTGTTTTCCCATCTCTCAGTGATCTCTATCATTTGTTGCTTGATGTCTAATGTCTTAAGAGTTATTGTATATTTTTTTTTAATTTTTTTTTTAAGATTTTATTTATTTATTTGAGAGAGAGAGAGAAACAGCATGAGAGGGTAGAGGTCAGAGGGAGAAGCAGGCTCCCCGCTGAGCCGGGAGCCTGATGCGGCACTCAATCCCAGGACTCCGGGATCATGACCTGAGCCGAAGGCAGTCGCTCAACCAACTGAGCCACCCAGGTGTCCCAGAGTTATTGTATATTTTGTCTAGTTCTGTAGTTGCTATAGATAGTAGGGTAAATGTGGGCCCTGTTACTCCATCTTGACTAAAAGTGAGAGTCTCAGCAGAGTTGTAAAGTTTTCTTTCTACAGTTCCTGCTTTATTTTAATTAGGGTTTATTCCTATGATTTTATTTTATTTTATTTTTGCTATTAGAAATAAATGCTGTTCAGTTCTATTTCCTAACTTCATAAACAGAATTTCAGTTTATTTCCTTTGACTTACATCATCTGAACACAATAATTTTCATATCTTTCATTCTAATTTTTGTCCTCTTTTTTCCTTGTCTAATTTTATTGGCTAGCATAGAGTTGACATGCTCCTACTTTAATGAGAATGTACATATTGATGATTTTTGCAATGAGACTTTTAAAAATTGCTAGAGATTTGTTTTATATATATATATCCTTTCTTTTCAGATATGCATATATATATATATATATATCCATTATATATGTGTGTGTGTATACATATATAAAATGGAATATTACTCAGCCATAAAAAAGAATGAAATCTCACCATTTGCAACAACATGGGTGGAGCTAGAGAGTATTACCCTAAGCAAAATAACTCAGTCAGAGAAAGGCAAATAGCATATGATTACACTCATATGTGGAATTTAAGAAACAAAACAAACAAGCATAGAGAAACAGGCAAACCAAGAAAGAGACTCTTAAATATAGAGATCAAACTGATGGTTACCAGAGGGGAGGTGGGTGGGGAAATGAGTTAAAAAGATGATGGGGATTAAGGAGTGCACTTGTGATGAGCACTGGGTGTTGTATCTAAGTGTTGAATCACTAAATTGTACACCTGAAACTAATATTACACTGTATATTAACTAAGTGGAATTTAAATAAAAACTTAAAAAAATAAAATTGCGTGTGTGTATATGTGTGTGTTGGGTGTGTGAGTGTATAATCATGTTAAGGATTCTATTTTATATACAATTTTTAAAGGTATTTATTCATTTATTTATTTGAGAAAGAGAGAGAGAAAGCACAAGTAGGGGGAGGGTCAAAGGGGGAGGGAGAAGCAGACTCCCCACTGAGCAGGGAGCCCCACATGGGGCTCGATCCCAGGACCCTGAGATCATGACCTGAGCCAAAGGCAGACGCTTAACCGACTGAGCCACCCAGGTGCCCTCCATTTTATATACAATTTTTATAAAGAATAGTTGTTGAATCCACTTCCGATAATGATGGAGTAACTGAACTGCATTATGCCTCCAGTTGTAAAGAAGTACAAAATTAGACAAAATACACACACAAGTTTTTTGGACAGTAGGCACAGTGCACTTCGATCTTTTAGACGGAGAAATGCATGAGGAAAGCTGCATAATTGCCTGAGCTTTCTGCCTGGGGGGTACCCTGTGGACTATAGTGCAGGAAGGTGAGACCCAAACAGAGCACAGTGGTATTGCTGTGCTCTGGAAATAGAGATAAGCATTTCTGGCTTTTGAACTTTTTGTAGCTGTGCAGAAAAGGATCACTGGAAATATGTACAGTGTGTCTTTTAAGTCTCTGGCTGAATGATAATCAGCACATGTATAGAACAAGATTCCGTAAGGACAGCTGCTAGAGAGCTGTGAGCTGAATTTAATTTCTAGAGGTTTTACAGTTCTGTTAGACATAGGAGTCCAGTGGACCAATATGGCGAGAACTCACTGAACATCACTGACACTCAACTGGCTCTCCAGAAGGGCCACACTGTAGAATAGGACTACTCTAGACCTAGATAAGGGCCACTCTAGTCCCACCCTAACAAAAACCCTTAAAAAAAGAGTTATTGATCTGCTTGTAAATTAACTGTGTGCCAGAACAAACCTCAGTATTTTCTAAATGTGAGGCTGAACTACAGAAGTTATAAGATTAGCTTTGAACATCTTCTTGTGGATAAAGTATAGAAGTGCTCAAAGAATCATGAAGACATCAAAAGGGCACAGTAACCAATTTAAAGGTGCTGCCACTGGCCAAGTGTTAGACAATTTGAGCATCAAAACAGTGATAATGGGACACCTGGGTGGCTCAGTTGTTAAGCATCTGCCTTCAGCTCAGGTCATGATCCAAGGGTCCTGGGATCAAGACCTGCATTGGGCTCCCTGCTCCACGGGAAGCCTGCTTCTCCCACTCCCACTCCCCCTGCTTGTGTTCCCTCCTTGCTGTCTCTCTCTGTCAAATACATAAATAAAATCTTAAAAAAAATAATGATAATAATGAATTATATTGAATGAAATAAGAATCAATTAGTTCATACTGATATAAATAAATATGAGAGGAAGGAAAGTTCCTTACAGAAGAATGCCAACTTATAAATATAGAAGGAATGATAATGTTAAAAAGTCTATAACGATTGCTACAACTAGTGTGTGAAAGTTTGAGGAAGAACAGAATATTTTCATAGATTCAGAGTATCTTCCCACAAGTTAAGGCACCACCTTAACCAAATCAAACATCATCAGTATTGGGACAAATAAAATCATATGCCCCCTGATATAATGCACTGAGAAGAACACCGTATCACTTCTGTTGTAGAATGATCAAAAATACAAAACTTGAATCTAATCATGAAGAAACACTGGACAAATGGGGGGATAGTCTTCGAAATAACTGGCCTATACTCTTCTAACAATAAGAGACAAGACAACTAAATGTAATACATGAGGAAAAAATTAGCTATAAAGGACATTAGGAGAATAACGCCATCAGTTTTACTCTTTGGAAATTAACTGCTTTTTGGGGGAAAGACTAGGGGAGCAAGAATAGAACAGAGACCATTAAGTATCATTGTCTAGGCTCAAGACTCAGGATGCTACACCTAGTTCAAGCTAGACATGGTTGGAGTTTAGATGGGGTTTTTAGCAGTAGATTTGGTACGAAGTTGTGAAATTTAGGATGTATTTTGGAAACACATCTGGTGGATTGAATGTTGGGTGTGAGGGTAAAATAAGGAATTAAAGGGGTGTGTGGGTGACTCAGTTGGTTAAGTGTCTGATTCTTGGTATTGGCTCAGGTCATGATCTCATGGGTTGTAAGATTGAGCCCTGCATCCTTCAGGATCCTTGCTCAGTGGGGAGTCTTCTTGGGGATTCTCTCCCTCTGCCCCTTCCCCCACTTGCACACACTTGCTCTGTGTCTCTCCCTCAAATAAATAAATCTTTAAAAAAATAATTAAGGAAAATCCCTAGGTTATTATTGGCTTGAGGAATTGGATGGGTGGTGCTATTTAATAAGGTAAAGGCTTGGAGAATATGGATTTTGGGGGGTAGCAGATGAATACTCATATCTGGCTCTGTTTGAGGTGCCTATTACACATTCAAGCAGAAATGTCATGTAAGGAGTTGGATTTACAGGTCTAGAAGTCAGGGTGTAGGTCTCACCTAGAAATATAAACTTAAAAGTCAATAGCTAGACATAATTGAAGTTATGTTGTGTGGCCAGATAAAATCTTGGAGAGAGTATAACTAGAGAAGAAAAGAAAATTAAGCAGGCTAAACAGTTAGAGGTCTGGTAGAGGAGGAAGAGCCAGCAAAGGAAATCAGAAGGCATGGATAGTGGGTTTGAAGAAAAAAGAGAGTATGGTGTTCCAGGAGCTTCCAGAAGAAAGAATTTCAAGATAAGGGGTACAGTCAGCTGTGTCAAGTGCTAATGAAAGGTCTAGTAAGAATAAAATAGAAAATGATCACTCAAAAGATATGAGTCATTTGTGACCTTGACAAGGTCCATTTCAGTAGAGCCATGGGAAAAAAGCCTGGTTAAAGGAGGTTCAGCAAACAATGGGAACTGAAAAAGTAGGGCAAATGAATACAGACAGACGTTAAAAAATTTTTGCTGTGGGGCGCCTGGGAGCTCAGTCGTTAAGCATCTGCCTTCGGCTCAGGTCATGATCCCAGGGTCCTGGGATCGAGGCCTGCATTGGGTTCCCTGCTCCGCGGGAAGCCTGCTTCTCCCTCTCCCACTCCCCCTGCTTGTGTTCCCTCTCTCCCTGTGTCTCTCTGTGTCTTTCTGTGTCAAATAAATAAATAAAATCTTAAAAAAAAATTTGCTGTGAAGGAAAGGCAAAAGAATTGTTTGATAACTAGAAAGAGTATAGGATCAAAGGGTGTGCGTGAGAGAGTGAAAGGAGGGGGGAAGGGAGGGAAGGAGGAAGAAAGTGGGAGAGAGGAGGGGGGAAGGGAGAAATTTGATAGTACTACCACATGTTAGTGTGTTGATGAGAATGATCTAGATAGGAAGAAATTGATGGAAAGTTGGAGGACTACTTGGTACAGTTTAGCTTAGAGAAAAGGCATATTATGTGAATACAGAAGGAGGAATATTGGTAGAATTTGTACTGAGAAAATGAGAACATTTCTTTCCCAATTATACTTATTTTCTATATGAAATTATAATTGTTCCTCACCTCAGTGTTAGGGGGAGAGGATAATATAGATATAAAGAAAGTGAGGGTGGGAAATGGTTGGTTTGGGAAGATTTGAGAATTATGGTAATAAATGTAATAAGAATCCAGTCAGCATTGATTTTCTCCTGCAAGGCTCAATAGCTGTGTGAACTAAACAGATTATTTAGTTTGGCCAGAGTGTGACTTTTACCAGGCAAGAATTATGGGCAGAAAAGAGAAGCAAGGGGCTTTAGGTGTTTAAAAAAGACCATTTTTAGTGCTAGGCCATGGACTCTAGGCTGGCTAAGAAAAGCGATAAGGGTGTATGATAGTGAAAAAGTTTAGTCATTGAACTGGAATTCATAATAGCCAAAGGAAAGGAAACAATCAATTGAATGGACAATTAAGTATGCCATATCCATAAGATGAAATATTATTTAGCAAATAAAGTATTGATATATCCTACAACATGGGTGAACTGTGAAAACATTATGTTAAGTGAAGAAGCCAGTCACAAAAGACCACATATTGTATTATTACAATACATTTCGGGGTGCCTGGGTGGCTCAGTTGGTTAAGCATCTGCCTTCAGCTCAGATCATGATCCTGGGGTCCTGGGATTGAGCCGGGCTCCCTGCTCAGCAGGGAGTCTGCTTCTCCCTCTCCCTCTGCTCCTCCCTTGCTCGTGTTTGCTCTCTCTTGCTCACTCTCTCAAATAAATAATCTTTAAAAATAAAAACAAAAATAAAAAGGAATGAAGAAAACTACAAATGGTAAGAATACATGTAAACATATATTTTTCCTATTATTTATATCTCTTTAAAGATAAGTGACTGAACAGAAATAACAATAATATATTGTGCATTTAAAAATATATGTATAAGTAAAATATATGACAACAATACCATAAAGGCATGGAATGGAAAAATAGAAATATACTATTATAAAGTTCTCATACATGAAGTGGTATAGTATCACTTGAAGATAGCTGGTAATAAGTTGTTTTTTTTTTTTTAAAGATTTTATTTATTTATTTGACAGAGAGACAGAGAGAGAGGGAGCACAAGCAGGGGGAGTGGCAGGCAGAGGGAGTGTGAGAGGGAGAGGCAGGCTCCCCGCCGAGCAGGGAGCCTGATGTGGGGCTCGATCCCAGGACCCTAGGATCATGACCCGAGCCCAAGGCAGTTGCTTAACCAACTGAGCCACCCAGGCGCCCCAATAAGTTTAATAGTTAAACTGTAAACCCTAACATAACCACCAAAATAACAAAAATATTTATAGAAAATCAAATGAGATCAAATGGAATCACAGAAAACACTAAATTCAAAAGAAGGCAGAAGAAAAGAGGAAAAATGGAACAAAGAACACAGAAAGTGAATAGTAGGATGATAAGCTTAAAACCAACCATATCAATAATAACAATTACAATAAAAAAGCAGAGGTTGTGTGGTTACAAAAGCAAAACTGAATTGTATGCTGTCTATAAGAAGCAGATTTCAAATATAAAGACAAATCTGCTAAAAAGATAGAAAAAGATAAACCATGCTAACTCTAATAAAAAGAAAGCTGCAGGGGCGCCTGGGTGGCTCAGTCATTAGGCGTCTGCCTTCGGCTCAGGTCATGATCCCAGGGTCCTGGGATGGAGCCCCACATCGGGCTCCCTGCTCTGCAGGAAGCCTGCTTCTCCCTCTCCCACTCCCCCTGCTTGTGTTCCCTCTCTTGCTGTGTCTCTCTCTGTCAAATAAATAAATAAAATCTTAAAAAAAAAGAAAGCTGCAGTGGCCATTTTAATATTAGACAAAGATTTTACAACAAAGGGTACACAGATAAAAGTCATTTCATAGTGCTAAATGGGTTAATTAATCAAGAGAACATAACAATCCTAAACATTTATGCTCCTAATAACATAGCTTCAAAATAAGTAAAGAAGGACTGAATGAGAAATAAATCTATTATATTCAGAGATTTTAATAAATGACAGAATAAGTAAAAAAAGTCAGTAAAATATAAAAGGCTTGAAAACTGCTACCAATTAATATAAATGTCAGTTATAGGAACATTTCACCCAATAACAGCAGAATATAAATTTTCTTTAAGTGCACATGAAACATTTACCAAGATAGAAAATATTCTGTCATAATGCAAATCTCAATAAATTTAAAAGAATTCAAGTCATACACAGTATGTCCTCTGATCACAATGGAATTAAATTAGAAATTAAATTACAGAAATACATCTGGAAAAGCACCAAATATTTGAAAAAACAACACATTTCTATATAACTCATCAGTAAAAGGAAAAATCAAAAGGAAAATTAAAAAGTATTTTGAACTGCATTTAAAAATATTTCTGAATGAAAATTAGAATAAAATTTGTGGGGTGCAGGGAGAAAGAAATATACAGTACTAACCAGTTATATGCATAAAGACTCAAATCAACAATTTCAGGTTCCGGGGTGCCTGAGTGGCTCAGTCGGTTAAGCATCTGCTTTCAGCTCAGGTCATGATCCCCAGGTCCTGGGACGGAGCCCCACATCGGGCTCCCTGCTCAGCGGGGATCCTGCTTCTCCCTCTCCCTCTGCCTGCCACTCTGCCTACTTGTGCTATCTCTCTGTCAAATAAATAAATAAAATATAAAAAAAAACCAAAAAACCAAAAAACAATTTCAGGTTCCACCTTAGAAACAAGAAAAAAAGAGCAAATAAAATTCAAAGTAAGCAAAAAGAAGGAAATAATAAATATGAGAAATCTATAAAATAGAAAATAGAAATACAATAGAGAAAATTGATAATTCCAAAAGCTGCTGCTTTGAAACAATTAATAAAATTGATAAACTCTAGCCAGACTGATCAGGAAAAATAGAGGATTGAAATTACCAATATAAGGAATGAGGGAGGTGACAGTACCACCAATCTTACAGATAACAAAAGAAATAAGAGCCTATTATGAACAACTTTATGCCAATAAACTCAACAACTTAGATGAAAATGACAAATTTCTGGAAAAATGCAAACTACCAAGGCTCACTTGAGAAGAAGTAAACAACCTAGTAGCCCTGTATCTATAAAGGAAATTGAATTTTTAGTCAAAGACCTTCCCACAAAGAAATCTCCGGCCCAGGTGCCTTCATTGGTTAATTCTACTAAACATTTATGAAAGAAATGATACCAATTCTCCACAAACTCTTTTAGAGTAAAATTGAAGAGGAGAGAATATTTACCAACTTGTTCCATGAGACCAGCACTACCTGGATGCCAAAACCAGACAAAGACATTACAAGAAATAAAAGTACAGACAAATATCCCTCGCAAGCATAGATAGAAAACTTTAAAACAAAATTTATCAAATTGAAACAAAAAATATATAAAAAGGATAATACATCATGACCAAGTGGGGTTATCCCAGGAATGCAGAGTTGGCTTAACATTTGAAAAATCAATTGGTGTAATTCATCATATTAACAAACTAAAAAATAAAAACAATATGATCATGTCAATAGATGTAGAAAAGACATTTGACAAAATACAAGACGCATTCCTGATTTTTAAAATTAACAAACTAAGAAAAGAATTCTGCCAGCTGATAAAGGGCATCTATGAAAACCCCACAGCTAAGATCATAGTTAATGATGAAAGACTAGATGCCTATTCGCTAAGATTAATAATAATACAAGGATATCTATTCTTAGAACTTCTATTCAGCATTATTTTTTTTTAAAGATTTTATTTATCTGAGATAGAGCGAGAGCACGAGCAGGTGGAAGGATAGAGGGAGAGGGAGAAGCAGGATCTCCACTGAGTAGGGAGCCCAACGTGGGGCTCAATCCCAGGACCCTGGGATCATGACCTGAGCTGAAGGCAGATGCTTAACGACTGAGCCACCTAGGTGCCCCTTCTACTCAGCATTGTACTAGAGGTTCTAGCCAGTGCTATGAGGCAAGGAAAAGAAATAAAAGGCATCCAGTTGGAAATAAAGAAGGAAAATTGCCTTTATTCACAGATCATGATCATTTATGTAGAAATCCTGTGGAATCTGCAAAAAAATAAATGCTAGTAGAACTGTATCAATGGGACGCTTGGGTGGCTCATTTTGTTAGGCGTCGGCCTTCGGCTCAGGTCATGAACCCAGGGTCCTGAGATCAAGTCCTGCATCAGGCTCCTTGCTCAGCACGGAGCCTACTTCTCCCTCTGCCTGCCACTCCCCCTGCTTGTGCTCTCTGTCTCTCTCTGACAAATAAATAAATAAAATCTTTAAAAAAAAAAAAAAAGAACTGTATCAAAATCCTGGAGGAGAACATAGACAGTAACCTCTTTGACATCACCCACAGCAAGTTCTTTCAAGACACGTCTCCAAAGGCAAAGGAAACAAAAGCGAAAATGAACTTTTGGGACTTCATCAAAAAGCTTCTGCACAGCAAAAGAAACAGTCAACAAAACAAAGAGGCAACCCACAGAATGGGAGAAGATATTTGCAAATGACACTACAGATAAAGGGCTGGTATCCGAGATCTATAAAGAACTTCTCAAACTCAACACGCAAAAAACAAATAATCACGTCAAAAAATGGGCAGAAGACATGAACAGACACTTCTCCAAAGAAGACATATGAATGGCTAACAAACACATGAAAAAGTGTTCAACATCATTAGCCATCAGGGAAATTCAAATCAAAACCACATTGAGATACCACCTTACACCAGTTAGAATGACAAAAATGAACAAGGCAGCAAACAACAAATGTTGGAGAGGATGTGGAGAAAGGGGAACCCTCTTACACTGTTGGTGGGAATCCAAGTTGGTACAGCCACTCTGGAAAACAGTATGGAGGTTCCTCAAAACGTTAAAAATAGAGCTACCCTATGATCCAGCAATGCACTACTGGATATTTACCCCAAAGACACAGATGTAGTGAAAAGAAGGGGCATATGCACCCCAATGTTCATAGCAGCAATGTCAACAATAGCCAAACTGTGGAAGGAGCCGAGATGCCCTTCAACAGACAAATGGATAAAGAAGATGTGGTCCATATACACAATGGAATATTACTCAGTCATCAGAAAGGATGAATACCCATCATTTGCATGGACATGGATGGAACTGGAGGGGATTATGCTAAGTGAAATAAGTCAAGCAGAGAAAGACAATTATCATATGGTTTCACTTATATATGGAACATAAGAAATAGCATGGAAGACATGAGGAGAAGGAAGGGAAAAATGAAGGGGGGGAAATCAGAGAGGGAGACGAACCATGAGAGACTATGGACTCCAGGAAACAAATTGAAGGTTTAAGAGGGGAGAGGGTGGGGGGTTAGGTTAGCCCAGTGATGGGTATTAAGGAGGGCACGTATTACAATGAGCACTGGGTGTTATATGCAAACAATGAATCATGGAACACTACATCAAAAACTAATGAAGTACTGTATGGTGACTAATATAACATAATAATAAAAGAACTGTAAGTTAATTTAGCAAGGTTAGATATAAATAAAGCTGGTATATAAATTCAATTGTACTTCTGTATATTAGTGATGAACAATTGGACATTGAAATTAAAAAAATACCATTGAAAAGAGCATAAAAACATGAAATATGGATAAAATTCTAGCAAAAATGTGCAAGACCAATGCACTGCATCTGCAATACACTGCTGAGAGAAATTAAAGGATACCTTAAAAAATGGAGAGCTATACCTACCTGTCCATCAATCAGAAGACTCAAGATTATTATGAGGTCACCTCTCCATGCTTGAGAAATTGACATGCTCATTTAAAAATTCTGGAAATACACAGGACCCGCAATAGCCAAAACAATTTTGCAAAAGAGTAAAGTTTGAGGATTAATACTAAATTACTTCAAGACTTATTATAAAGCAACAGAAATTAGGATAATGTGGTATTAGTATAAATATAGACAAATAGATCAATGGAACAGAATAGAGAGTTTAGACATAGACCCACTCATGTATGGACAGCCAATTTTCAACAAAGGAGAAAGTCTTTTCAACAAATGGTGTTGGAATAATTGGTTATCAATGTCCAAGAAAATGAATTTCAATTCCTATTTCATGCCATATACAAAAGCTTATTCAAAATGGATTGCAGATCAAATGTAAAGCTTAAAACTATAAAATTTATAGAAAACATAGAAGAAAACCCATGAACATGAGTTAGGCAAAAATTTCTCAGATATAGTAATTCCAAAAGTATGATCAATACAAGACAAAGGGGATAAATTGTATTTCATCAAAATTTTAAAACTTCTGCCTCTGAAAGACAATGTTAAGAGAATACAAGTCATATAGTGGGAGAAAATGTTTGCATGTCATCTATCTGGAAAAGGACTCATACCCAGAATATATAAAGAACTCTCAAGACTCAACAATAAGAAAGCAAGCAACCCATTTTTTTCCCCAAACAACACAATTTTAAAAAGAGGAAAAGATTTAAACACACACTTCACCAGAAAATTTGTGAGGCACAGGAATGTTGTATCCCAAGGCCTTTGCCATACTGCAGTACATACATTGAAAGCCCTGGAACTTATCAGAGTTTCCCCACTTCCTGTCTGTATTACTATTGCTGCATAACAAATTACCGTAAAACTTAGTCAGTTACACCAACACATATTTATTATCTCATGCTGTCTATGCGTCAGGAATCCAAACATAGCTTAGTTGTATCCTCTGCCTCATGGTCTCTCATAAGGTCAAAATCAAGGTGTCAGCCACGAGTCTGCAGTCTCATCCAAAGTTCCAACTGGGGATCTGCTTCTAAGCTCACTCAGTGGTTGTTGGCAGAATTCAGTTCATTAGGCTCTTTTGTACTGAGAGCTTTAGTTCCTCACTAGTTGTTTGCCACAGGCCAACCTCAGTGGGGTGGGCCTCTCCAATATGGCAGCTTCATAAAAGTGTGCACATTAAGAAGGCAATAAAGAGAGCTGGCTGGCAAGATGGAAGTAATAATCTTTTGTCACCTAATCATGGAAAGTGATACCCCTCAATGTTGCCATAATCTGTTGGCCAGAAGCCTGGTACTCAGGAGGGGATTATACAGTGCCATGAATATCAGGAGACAGGGCTCAACAGGAGCCATCTGAGAGACTGCCTACCACACTAGTCACAGGAAATCCAGTTCTCTAGGTCAGTTTATTTTTAATTTCTGAAATCCAAGGACATATTTCCTTCTTATTACTTTAACCATACGATTTCCAATCAATTCTTTGAGCTAATGATAATTCTATGTGAAAGTAGGTTTCCTTGCCTATTTCTACCCAGCACCCAGTCTGGTTTCATACTACCTGAGCCACAATGCGGGAGAGTGGAGGGGTCTCTGTAGATCTATGTGCCTGCCTTTCTGTGTACTTTACTTCCTTCTGGAATGACTGTTCTTTATCCATCGCAGAAACTCTTACTTATCTTTCAAGATTTAGCTTATGCAACATCTCAAAAAGCCTTCCACTTATGCACCCTACACACATATACTCATACTGCATTCTACAGGCTGAGTGAGGTTCCATTTGTTCATTTTGCCAACATTTATTATGAGGCTGATGTGTGCTTGATACATACTAGGTTGCACTCTGCAAATGTTTGTAGTATCAAAAAATAAGTTAATGGTGGTAAACAGGATGTAATGAGTACATTAAATAGGACAAAATCTGTGTTTCCTGGGTCCAGAGCAGAGAATAGGGAGTGCCTGTCCATCTTGCTAGAAAGTTCTGCCTGCTAAGTGCAGTCATACCAGCCAGTCACTGATATGGCATATTCCTTAACTATTGCTCTGCTTCTGTGGGAAGCCAGCACTGTAGCCTTTCATGAAGATTCACCCAAGGCCCCCAGAGGCTAAAGATCATGCCATAATTTTGTCCCCATGTATGTTAGAGCTTTATGGGCTTTCAGTAAATATTAAGCAACAGCAGGATCTCACAGATGCCTCATTCTCTTGAGCTGACTCCAGGAAGACTCAGTTTCAGTCCTTGGAAACCCCAAAATGACTCAGTTAATTTAGGGTGGCCATATTTTCTGGGCTGACTGAAGCTAGTGCTGCTGTACTGGATAAACAAGGGTAAGTGGATGGGGCGCCTGGGTGGCTCAGTCGTTAAGCGTCTGCCTTTGGCTCAGGTCATGATCCCAGGGTCCTGGAATCGAGCCCCGCATTGGGCTCCCTGCTCCGCGGGAAGCCTGCTTCTCCCTCTCCCACTCCCCCTGCTTGTGTTCCCTCTCTCGCTGTGTCTCTCTCTGTCAAATAAACAAATAAAATCTTAAAAAAAACAAAAACAAAAACAAGGGTAAGTGGAGGGACACTGAATCTACAGAGATGGAAACTAAAAATAGCACGCCAAATCACTCTGGCTAAGAATAGGCTCCAAAAGCACTGTGGTGAGGTGCTCCATTCCTAAAGCAACAGCCAGTGACTGGAGAACAGGCAAATCACTTAAGACTTGGATTTCCTCAAAGAGCAGGAGTCTCATGGAGGGGTAAAGAGACTTTTTTTCATATAAATTCACAATTTATTTCTTTATTTATTTTTATTATATTCAGTTAGCCAGCATATAGTACATCATAAGTTTTTGTTGTGGTGTTCAACGATTCATTAGTTGCGAAGAGACTTGTTGTTGTTGTTTTGGTTATGTTTAGAGTCTCCTCGGTGTTAATAACAGCCAGATGTGCAGTGAGTTCAGGGTGTTGTTATGTGCATTCTACATTTTTTTACAGACCCTAGTTCTGTTGGTTTTCCACTTTCTATGTTAGGTATATGGCTTTCCCTGAGGCTCTCACACAATCATTCAGGCACATGCTTCCAGAAGCCAATTATCAACCACTCTGAAAATTTTCACTGTTATGTGCAGATGCTGCTTGTGCTAAATTTCTCCAGCTCAAACCCAGGACAGAAGAGATGCATTTTGAAGCTTCCTATACATGCCTTTGGGGCAGCTGCCCTCCTGTGGGCCAGGTCACAATGCCCTAGGACACAACATATATGCAGCAAACTTTTGACTTTGGTGTTTTGGTCTCTCTTTTATCATTGTGGTTATGGAAACTGGCTAAATTCCACAATTTTGTAGCTCTGCCCTGTGGTCAGGGAAATCACTTGTAGCTACTATATAATTGCCTATTTTCACCCCTGCTAGCCCTGAATCATCATTCAGGCTCTACCTCTGGAGAAGCAAAGTAGATGTGATGAGCTGGTACCTGTGTATTTTCTAGAATTGAATTTTTAAATTTTGTCTGATCAGTCTCTCCGGTCCATTTTGAGGAAAAGAAAAAGTACTGATACCATGATCTCAAACATGTTGCCCAGTCATTGATGCAACATTCATTCAACAAAGATATATAAAACACATGCTTTCTGGAAGGTAGCAAGAATCATCTAGATCTGTTTACCTCTCTTCTGATCTCAGTGAAAAGTTGGGGCTTTCTTTTCCACCTTTTGAGCCCTCTTTGGTTGCTTCCACCTTCCTTTCAGAGGTTTCTTTTGCTTTGTTTTTGCCTAATGAAGCCCTCTTGCTTTTCAGGAGATCATTGTTATTTACTTTCTCAGTTATTTAGCTTTATGGAGAGAGGTTCCTAAACTGCCTTCCAATTCCCTCTCTCCCTTATCCTGATGCAGAGCAGCACCCCTCCTCCCACTTTGCCCTTATAAATGAGCAAATTCTCTGCAGAGAATATACATATTTTATACACATATAAACACACAACCCAGTTGCCATGTATATCTTAGTACCTTAGAAAAACATCTAGACAGACTTTTTGGCTGCAGCAGTACCAAGGAAAGATTCAGGTTGTCATCTGCTTTCATTTCCTGTAGTTCAAACAACCAGATGGTCCTATACCTTTATACCTTTTTGTCTCTCTGATTTTGCTCTTCTCCTTCAAAATTGAATTCACTATATAAACTTTAGAATCATATTTTTTTGGAATATTTTTTAAAATTTAAACTCAATTTAATTAACATATAGTATATTACTAGTTTCAGAGGTAGAATTTAGTAATTCATCAGTTACATATAACACCTAGGGCTCATTCCCTCAAGTGCCCTCCTTAATGCTAGAATCAGTTTATTGATATCTATAAAATAACTTGCTGGAATTTTGATTGGAATGCATTGAATCTATAGATCAACTGGGAAGAACTGATGTCTTGATAATGTTGAGTCTTCCTTTTCTTT
The DNA here is from genome assembly GCF_964656455.1 of Halichoerus grypus. Classification (NCBI taxonomy): domain Eukaryota; kingdom Metazoa; phylum Chordata; class Mammalia; order Carnivora; family Phocidae; genus Halichoerus; species Halichoerus grypus. The sequence continues at coordinate 58,154,349 of NC_135725.1, forward strand.
AAAAATGGAATATCTATTTAGTTTTTAAAAATATTGTTCATTAGAATTTTGTAGTTTTCCTTATATACCTAGGAAAGCAATGGACTTTTGTATATTAATCTTATATCCTATAACCTTGCTATAATTGTTTATTACAGTTTTGTCAATTTTTTGGATTTTCTACATACACATTCATGTTATCTGTAAACAAAGATAGTTTGATTTCTTCCTTCCCAGTCTGTATACTTTTCATTTCCTTTTTGTGTCTTATTACATTAGCTCTCCACTCATTTGTTTTTAACTGTCACTAACCACTACCACTTGTTTCTCTGGAAATTCAAGCTGATTTTTTAAATTTCTCAAGTATTCCATGTGCACGTTTTGGATATTTGGGAACACTCACTTTTAATCAAGGTGTCTTTTTTATCCATTTTAATTTTTTTTCAAATTTTACTTTTTAAATTTTAATTCCAGTGTAGTTAACACACAGTGTTATATTCATTTCAGGTGTACAGTATAGTGATTCAACAATTCCATATATTACTCAGTGCTTATCAAGATAAGTGTACTCTTACGAACCATGAGAGACTATGGACTCTGAGAAACAAACTGAGGGTGTTAGAGGGGCGGGGGTGGGGGAATGGGTTAACCTGGTGATGGGTATTAAGGACGGCACGTACTGCATGGAGCACTGGGTGTTATATGAAAACAATGAAGCATGGATCACTACATCAAAAACTAATGATGTATTGTATGGAGACTAACATAACATAGTAAAATCAAATTTAAAAAAAGATAAGTGTACTATTAATCCCCTCCACCTATTTCACCCATGCCCCCACCCACCTCCCCTCTGGTAACTGTTTGTTCTATATACTTAAGAGTCTGTTTTTTGGTTTGTCTCTTTTGCTTTTCCTTTGTTCATTTGTTTTGTTTCTTAAATTCCACATATGAGTGAAACCATGTAGTATCTGTCTATCTCTGACTGGCTTATTTTCCTTAGCATTATATTCTCTAAATCCATCCATGTTGTTGCAAATGGCAAGATTTCACTCTTTTTATGGCTGAATAATATTCTGGTGTGTGTGTGTGTGTGTGTGTATGTGTATATATATGGTATATGGTACATATATGGTATATGGTACATATATGGTACATATATATATACCAATATATATACCACATCTTTTTTATCCATTCATCAATTGATGGACAGTTAGGTCCTTCCATAATTTGGCTCTTATAAATAATGCAGCTGTAAACATAGCAGTGCATGTATCCCTTTGAATTAGTGTTTTTGTAATCTTTTTTTTTTTTAAAGATTTATTTATTTATTTATTTGACAGAGTGAGAGAGCACAAGCAGGGGGAACAGTAGAGGGAGAGGGAGAAGCAGGCTCCCCGCCAAGCAGGGAGCCCGATGCGGGGCTCGATCCCAGGACCCTGAGATCATGACCTGAGCCGAAGGCAGACGCTTAACCATCTGAGCCACCCAGGCGCCTCGTGTTTTTGTATTCTTCGGGTAAATATCCAATAGTGTGATTTCATAGGGTAGATCTATTTTTAATCTTTTTGAGGAATCTCCCTACTGTTTTCTGTAGTGACTGTACCAGTTTGCATTCCCACCAACAGTGCAAGAGGGTTGCCTTTTAAAACTCTCATTCCTTGCCAACACTTGTTGTTTCTTGTGTTTTTTATTTTAGCCATTCTGACAGGTGTGAGGTAATATCTTATTGTGTTTTTGATTTGCCTTTCCTTGATGATGAATGATGTTGAGCATCTTTTCATGTGTCTGTTGGCCATCTGTGTGTTTTCTTTGGAGAAATGTGTGTTCATGTCTCCTGCCTGTTTTTAAATTGGATTATTATTTTTTTGGGGGGAGTGTTAAGTTGTATAAGTTCTTTATATATTTTGGATACTAGCCCTTTATTGAATATGTCATTTGCAAATATATTCTCCTATTTGGTAGGGTATCTTTTAGTTTTGATTGTTTCCTTTGCTGTGAAGAAACTTTTTATTTTGATGTAGAACCAATAGTTTATTTTTGCTTTTGTTTTCCTTGCCTCAGGAGGCATATCTAGAAAAATGTTGTTATGGCAGATATCAAAGACATTACTGCCTGTGCTCTCTTATAGGATTTTTATGGTTTCAGTTCTCACATTCAGGTCTTTAATCTATTTTGAATTTATTTTTGTGTATGGTGTAAACAAGTGGTCCAGTTTCATTCTTTTGCATGTAGCTGTCCAATCTTCCCAACATCATCTGTAGAAGAGACCAAGGTGTCTTTTGTATATAAGTTTGATCCTCTCCTCCATTAACCATTAAAAATTTTGGCCTCATTCATTAAGCCTAGTTCTCGTGTCCTCACAGTTTACTCTCAAAATCGAAGCCATATCAATTCAAAATGATGAGATCTTGTTTGGATTTTGCTGTTTTCTTTTATTTTACATTTTCTGCCTTTAGAGAGGGGAAAATGTGGCTAGGAAAGGAGCCATCTCAGGTAAAAGGAACAGAAGTGCTCTTAGAGTCTGGTCAGGGTTGAAAAGCGTTGGGGTATTTGGGTGTTTTTCTGGGAGGAAGATGTGGAGGGGTGTTGTGTAGGGTTTTTTTTTTTTATTTCTTTTACTGGTAGATGTCCACTTTAGTTCATTGAAATTCCTTTAAAGACAGTCTCCCAAAGCCACTGTAATGACATGATTAACAACTGAGATAGCTTAATAGTGATTCTTGTTATCCTTATAGAGAATAATGGTTGTACAGTGTATTAGGAGGTGCCTGTAGTTAGTTTGCTGATACAATATTAATGAGTCAATTCACTTAAAGTGTAACTCCCCTAATTGGCTGGCCTTTGTTCAATAACTCTTATTATGTTTGTCTGAAAAAGCCTGTAAGAACTAAATGATTACCACTGATTTTCCTCCAAGGAATAATTCTTGAAAAGTTAAAATTTCAAGTATGTTTATTCTAGGTCTTTGAACAAGTGTTTCTCAGTTTTTAAAATGTAAACATTTTATGACTGCTCCCTAAAACTTCTAATACAACTTCTGGGAGGGGGCTTCCCCAAACTATTTAGAGAGCTGGTACCTTCTGTGTCTTCCCAAGAAGAAAAAAGATACTGTAAACCTCCACTGTTTTGTAGTCTATGTTTACAAAAAGAAAGGGGGGGGTAATGTGTTTTAATATTTGTCTTCCAAATATAAATATGTATATTCTAATTAATGCTTTTTCAATCCACTCATTTCTCTCCCTCTTCTTGGAGTTTCTTATAGACACCTCCCACCTGCCCAGGATCCATCCAGTTCACCATTTAAGAATCATTGCTCTAGGGGCACCTGGGTGGCTCAGTCGTTAAGCGTCTGCCTTCGGCTCAGGTCATGATCCCAGGGTCCTGGGATCGAGTCCCGCATCGGGCTCCCCGCTCAGCGGGAAGCCTGCTTCTCCCTCTCCCACTCCCCCTGCTTGTGTTCCCTCTCTCGCTGTGTCTCTCTCTGTCAAATAAATAAATAAAATCTTAAAAAAAAAAAAAAAAGAATCATTGCTCTAGACTTTGTATTCCTGTTGAGATTGTTTCCACATTTTAAAAAATATTTCATTTATTTGAGAGACAGAGATAGTGAGAGAGAGCAGGAGCAGGGAGGAGAGGAGAAGCAGGCTCCCCGCTAAGCAGGGAGCCCAATGTGGGGCTTGATCCCAGAACCCTGGGATCACAATCTGAGGCGAAGGGAGATGCTTAACCGACTGAGCCACCCAGGCACCCCTATTTCCACATTTAAATCACTAAAAACAATGGTCCAATAAATATTCTTTTGTATATATTCACAGGTCAAAAAGGATCAGCCTCTCATATAGAGTACGTTTTTTTTTTTTTTTCCAGTCAAAGGTATATTAGTAGCTGTCCATCTGTTAGACCTTCCAACCACACAGACTCTTAAGACAAGCTTGAGAATTCTGTTCTTGCACCACAGAAGTCAAGGGGAAGGCTTACCTTATACTCCACAATGTTGTCCTTGTCTTTTATAGGTAACCATCTTTAAATCAAGACAAAAAGGTAGTTCTGTAATCAAAAATGTAAAATTATCCTAAGGCTGTGTTTCTCAAATTGTAGGTCCAGACTCATTGGGAAGTCATGAAATCATCTGAGAGAGTCACTATCAGGACTGTTTTAATGAAATAAGATAAAAAGTATAGAAAATATCAGGGAACATCACGTGTAGTAAAAGTAGGACTGTTTCACAAAACTTTGGGTTCAGGTCTAGATCTACGAACACGTGTTTATAACTGTGTATATACAGCTATATTTCTTGCTATGGATCACAGTAAAAAAAGAATTTGATGGGGCACCTGGGTGGCTCACTTGATTTCAGCTCAGGTCATGATCTCAAGGTTGTGAGATTGAGCCCCACATTGGGCTCTGTGCTGGGTGTAGAGCCTGCTTAAGATTCTTGAGAGAGAGAGTGGGAGGGGCAGAGGGAGAGGGAGAGAGAATCCTAAGCAGACCCCATGCTGAGCACACGATGGGGGGGTTCTCAATCCCAGGACCCCGAGATCATGACCTGAGATGAAACCAGGAGTCAGACGCTTAACCAACTACACCACCCAGGTACCCCAATATTCTGCCATTTTTATATTTTACTTTCACCTATTCCCTACCACCTCATTCTATCATCATCATCATCATCATTAATATATGGTTATTTTTGGTAATATTTACATACATTGAAGTGTACAATTTTTAGCTGTATACTTCTGACAAAAGGATATTACAGTATAGAACATTTCCAACACCCCAGAAAGTTCCCTTGTATCCTTTTTCAGTCAATGCCTAACCTATAAGAAATAATAACTGTTTTGATTTTTTTCACCTTAGTTTTTCCTTCTCTAGTTAGTGTGTTCTTTTTTGTTATTGCTGAATAGTAATCCATTGTGTGAATGTAACACTAGGTTTTCATTTTTTACTATTGTAAATAAAGCTGCTATGAACATGCCTATACAAAAAAAAACAACAACATTCTCTCTCTCCCCCTCTCCTTCTGCCCCTCCCCCACTTGTGCACGCTCTCTCTCCAAAAAAAAAAAAAAAAGTAAAATAAAAATCTGAAAGACTTACCACAAAAGTTTTCTGAGAAAAAATGTGGCCTTGGAAATAATAATTGACCACGAGGAAGGTCCACAGTGAAGGATTGTGTGTCAGGTTTTTTTAAAAAAGATTTTATTTATTTATTTGAGAGAGAGAGCAAGTGGGGGGAGGGGCAGAGGGAGAGGGACAGAGAATCCCAAGCAGACTCCACGATGAGCAAGGAGCCCATCATGGGGCTCAATCCTAGGACCCTGTGATCGTGACCTGAGCCAAAACCAAGAGTTAGCGGCTCAACAGACTGAGCTACCCAGGCTCCCCTCTGTTGTTGTTTTTTTTTTTAAGATTAATTTGTTTTAGAGAAAGAGAGAGAGAACACACATGAGAGAGCACGGGGGGAGGGGCAGAGGGAGAGAGTCTCAAGCAGACTGCACACTGAGCAGGAGCCTGACTGGGAATTTGATCTCACGACCCTGAGATCATGACCTGAGCTGAAACCAATTACATGCTTAACGACTGCACCATCCAGGTACCCCACCCTTGCTTTTTCTTTCTTTTAAGATTTATTTATTTGAGAGAGAGTATGCGTGATAGCACAGGGGGGAGGGGCAGAGCAGATTTTTAAATTTTTTGTGTATCGTTGACACACAATGTTATGTTTCCAGTGTACAACACAGTGATTCAACAAGTTTATGCCATGTTCACCACAAGTGTAGCTACCACCTGTCCACATACATCACTATTACAGTATCATTGACTATATTCTTTATGCTGTATCTCCCACTCCCTTCACCCATTTTGCCCAACAACCCCACCTCCTCCCCTTGGGAAACCAACAATTTGTTCTCTGTATTTATAGGTCTGATTCTGCTTTTTTGTTTATTCATTTTTTTATTCCACATATTAGTGAAATCAATGGCATTTGTCTTAGTCTGCATTATTTCACTTAGCATATACCCTCTAGGTCCATTCATTATCTCAAATGGCATGATCTAATCCTTTTTATGGCTGCATAATATTCCGTTATATATATAAGGGATGTGTGTGTGTGTCTTCTGCACCCTCCTTGTTCATTCATCTATTGATAGACATTTAGGTTGTTTCCATATCTTGGCTATTGGAAATAGGCTGCAGTAAACAAAGGGGTACATATATCTTTTTGAATTAATGTTTTTATTTTCTTTGGGTAAATACACAATAATGGAATTATTGGATGTTATGGTATCTCTATTTTTAATTTTTGAGGAACTTCCCTACTGTTTTCCACAGTGGTTGTACCAGTTTATGTTCCAGGTTGTATGTCAGTTTCACATTCTCCTCCCCTGGTGTGGTGTGCCTGTTCCCCTCATGGGGACCTGCTTTCCCACCTAACCATAGAGCACAGCTGGTGCTCATGAGGCATGTGGACAGTGTCTGGAAAGTACAGACCCAGCTTCTTACTTCCATAAACTCCTAGGTGAATAGCCTTAAAAATGTTTACACATATACACACAGTCCTCCCCTGCCCCATAACTGGATACACCCTGGCTGGATGCTCCAATTAAGTCCATGGACTTTTTAAAGAACTTGGAAAAAAAAGTATGAGTATGCTAGATGTTATGACAGAAAGGGAACTCTGTGATTTCTCTGTTCTAGTACTCACTGATAGATAGGGAAACTGAAACCCGAAGTGGTAAAACTTTGTCTTCTGGATCACAGAGTGCTATATGTAAAACTAAAAGAAGCCACCTTGTTGCCAACTCTGGTATTTTTAAATTATATAAAAAAGTATGTAATTAATTTGCAATGTAAAAAAATTAGAAAATACAGATTAACAAAAGATGAAAAATAGAAACATATATATATTTTTTCTTTCAAGAATGAGATTATGAGAAAATCTATATGATCTTGGGTTTGATGATGACTTCTTAGATGCATCACCAAAAGCACAACCTATGAAAAAAAATTAAGTTGGACTTCATTAAAACTAAAAACTTCTTTCCAAAGAAGTTTTTGAAACTTCTGAAAAAGTTTCTTGAAAAAACAAGCCACACTTGGAGAAAATCTGTGCAAAACACATACCTGATAAAGGACTGGTATCCAAAATATACAAAAAATTATTAAAACTCAACAATAAGAAAATAACCCAATTTACAAATGGACAAAAGACCTGAACCCTTCTTCAAAAAAGATACAGAAAGATATTCAACATGTCATTAGAGAATTAAAAATTAAAACCACTATGAGATACCACTACACACCTATTAGAATGGCCAAAATTCAGAACACTGACAATAGTGAATGTGGTAAGGATGTGGAGCAATAAGAACTCTTATTCATTGCTGGTGAAAAGGCAAAATGCTGCTGTGGAAAACAATTTGGTGGCAGTTTCTCTAAAAGTTAAACATAGAATTACCATATGATTTGACAATTCCACTTCTAGGTACATATCCAAAGGAATAGAAAGCAGGGACTCAAGCAGATACTCACACACCAATGTTCCTAGCAGCATTTCTCACAGTAGCTAAAAGTGGAAACAATCCAAGTGTCCATCAATGGATAAATGGATTAAAAAAATGTAATATATACATAAAGTGGAATATTTAGCAATAAAAATAAATTAAATACTGATACATCTACAATATAGATGAATGAACACATTATGTTATGTCAGACGCAAATAAGCCAGACACAAAAGGAGAGATATTGCATGATTCCTCTTATATGAAGTACCTAAAATAAGGAAATTGATAGAGACAGAAAATAGAAGTTACCAGGCGCTGGGGTAGGGTGGGGTTTGGGGGTTATTGTTTAATGAGTATAGAATTTCTGTTTGGGTTGATGAAAAAGTTTTAGAAATAGTGATGATGGTTATACAACACTGTGAATGTACTTAATGCTACTGAATTATACACTTAAAAATGGTTAAAAGAGTAAATTTCATGTTATGTATATTTTATCACAATTTAAAAAAAAGGATGAGTGGCTGCCAAGGGTTTGGGGGAAGGGAAAAAGGAATGATTAGGTGGAACACAGGGAATTCTTAGGGTACAGAAACTATTCTGTATGGTACCTTAATGGTGGATATATATCATTATACATTGGTCAAAACCCATAGCATGTATAACACAAAGAATGAATCCTAATGTAAACAATGAACCTTGGTTAATAATAATGAATCAATACTGGCTCATCTATTTTAATAAATATACCACACTAAATGCAAGATGTTAAAAGAGGGGAAACTGTATGTGGCCAAGGGTGGGAAGAGGTGTATGGGAATTCCCTGTACTTGCTGCTCAATATTTCTGCAAACCTAAAACTGCTCTAAAAATAAAATCTATTAATATTTTTAAAATGAGACTGTAATATGATTATTTTTGTAACTTGCTTTTTTCACTACTATGTTCATATTTACTATCATCCTTCCAGGGATTCAGCCTGGACAGTGAAGGGCAAGTATAGGGTGGCGATGGGAAGTTAGGCCAAAACAGAGATAAGGCTGTGGAAAGGAGGATGAGATTCAGAGGATGTGGGAATTTAGGAGCAGGGGATATTTTACCCAAAGACCTACAGAGTAGAGAACTAGAATTTTGAGCAGATGAGCAAAGATAACTGAGCCCTTGAATCTAAGGATCTCCAACAGGTTAGGAATTTGAGTAGGGCAGGGAGTTTCAACTCATGTTCATGGAATCCTGGTCCCCTGCTGGCAAGAGGTTGGCATGACAGAATTGAGCAAGAGCAAGGAAATAAAGTCTCACACACTTAACTCCTGTGCTCAGAATATTCTATGACCTCGCTGCCATAGCGGAATGAGCAGGAAAAAAGTCTAGCAGTTATGGTCAGCTGTTTGAAATTCCCATGATAGAAATCTACTGGGGGCAGGTAGGAGCCTGTGGGGGACCATGGGAAGGGCCTGTTCCACCTAAGCCAGGATGTGTGCACATTAACCTTGGCTTTTCACCTGATGATGCTGTGACCCTTCTGAGTCACATTCCTTCTCCTGGGCATCCTCCTACATGGCTCTCTGCCCAACTCCCACCAGGCAGGGAGGATGTGCCTGTCACAAGACCTCCTATGATCTCGGGGATGCTTTAGGAAAACACGTGGAGGGTGTTGGCTCAGCAAGCTTGGGCCTTGGGCCTCCTCACCCTGAGGGTCACAACAGGGGCTGGGCCCCCATCCGTTAGGCAGAGAATCATCATTCAGAGGAGGGACACATTGATGCTTCTTCCCATCCTGGGTTTTCTGCATCTTGCTAGCAGTGGACACATTGGGTCCTATCAGTGGAAGAGAGTCCTGCCACCACCTCTTGGTTTACCGGGATACTGAGTCATCCAGGATTTCCTTACCAATCAGTGGAGCAGGAGTGTCCCATAGTCCCCCATACCACATCATACGGAGATTACAGCACTTCCTGCACTTCCTTTAGCTCTTGGCTCCTGTGTGGTAGGTCAGAAGGTGGGAATGCAGAGGTGGGGAATGCAGAGGTGGGGAATGCAGAGGTGCCACCTTCTGAGAGATACAAGGTGTTCAAAACAGAGATCCATACCTTCCAGTCAGGGCAGCCTCTGTCTTTCTGCCAGGTCTGGCATGTGTGATTCTGTGGTAGAGGGGGACAGGGAATCAGGAGTTCACTTTTAAGATGAATATTGGACATCCATGTGTTTATTTTGATTAGGGAATTTGGGCATGTGAGACTGTCTACCCAGGAGATCATGATCTGCATAGAGGCAAGGCCTGTGTCTTGGTGACTGTTATGTCTGCCATAGTTCCTGGAAGACAGTAAGTACTCAGATATTTTAATTGTTGAATGTAAGATGCCTTTCAAGGTCATTTTTATTGTGACACCTTTATGTGACCCCAGGGTTCTCCTTATCAGCTGAGTACCTCCTCCTGGGACAGGATCCCATATACCATAGCACTCATCACACCGATTTAACAATTTTTCTGTCTCCCTAGCCTAGTCTCATGGTTCGTGGTTTTAAATACATCTATCTAGCTAGCTAGCTATCATCTATCTTCTTCTTCTTCATCATCATCATCATCATCACCTATGTATATCTATTTATCTAGCTGTCTATCTGTCTGCCTAAAGCCTAGGCCCTTCCATGAACTCCAGGGTCATATGCTCAAATTGTCTAATCAATATATACACTTGAATGTCCAGTATCTATCTCTGTGTGAAAGTGAACTCCTAATTGAACATAATTTTTAAAAATAAATTAAAAAAAAAAGTGGACTCCTGATTACCACTCCCCCTTTCCAATCACACATATCACTCTACTCCAGTCCTAGCATTTCTCACATCAGTTAATGGTAACTCCCTATTGCCAGAAGTTTGGGCCAAAAACATTGGTGTTATCCTTGATTTTTTATTTTTTCTAACTGTCCACATCCAATCTATCAGTAAATGGGTATCAGTATCCTATGGTCTCTACTTCAAAATGAATCCAGCATCTAAACACTTCTGGTCTCCTCTGCTGCTAAGATTACTGGAATAATCTCATGACTAATCTCCTTGCTTCTATCCAAGTCTATACCCGCAACACTGCTGTTAGCAACTCAGCCTAGGTGATCATTTTAAAACATAAGGCAGATTTAAGCAGATCCTCTAACAGCAACTTCCATTTACTCAAAAAGTCAAAGTCTTTGCAATGACCTTCCAGGCCTTACCCCATTTGGCCCCTTTACAGCTCTGATTTGTCCTCCATTACTTTCCCCCTTAATGATTACTCTGCTTTGGGCTCACTGTCCTTCTTCCTTGGAATAGCTCAGGCATGCTCCAGCCTCCAGACCATGTTTCTGACATGAAAGTTGCTCAGTTATCCATGTCTGACATGAAATTTCCTCAGTTACCTATGTGATTTACTCTCTAATCTCTCTCTAGTCCATGCTCACATTTTTTAAAATTTTATTTATTTATTTGACAGAGAGAGAGAGCACAGCAGGGGGAGCAGCAGGCAGAGGGAGAAGCAGGCTCCCTGCTGAGCAAGGAGCCTGATGAGGGACTCGATCCCAGGACCCTGGATCATAACCTGAGCTGAAGGCAGATGCTTAACTGACTGAGCCACCCAGGCATCCCACATGCCCACATTTTGGAAAAAAAAAAAAAAAGATTTTATGTATTTATTTGTCAGAGAGAGAGAGAGCACAAGCTGGAGGAGCTGCAGGCAAAGAGGGAAGCAAACTCCCCACCAAGCAAGGAGCCCGACACGGGGCTCAATCCCAGGACCCCAAGATCATGACCTAAGCCAAAGGCAGACGCTTAACCGACTGAGCCACCCAGGCACCCTCATGCCCACATTTTTAGTGAGACCTGCCCTGAACTCCCTATTTAAAACTGCACCCCACCTAAGTCTTCCCTAAACTTCTTACCTTTTATATATTTGGTCTTCTTCTACATACTGTATTTTTTACTTACGCTTTTTTTTTTAAGATTTTATTTATTTATTTGACAGAGAGACAGCAAGAGGGAACACAAGCAGGGAGAGTAGGAGAGGGAGAAGCAGGCCTCAAGCAGGGAGCCTGATGCAGGGCTCGATCCCAGGACCCTGGGATTGTGACCTGAGCCAAAGTCAGATGCTTAACGACTGAGCCACCCAGGCACCCCTACTTATGCTGCTTTTATCTCCCTCCCTAGTGTACCATCAACGTAAGCTCATTAAAGACAGATTGTTTTTTCCTCTTTTGTTCATTGCTGTATACTCAGTGCTTATACAAGTGTGTGGCATATAGTAGACGCTCAGTATTAGTTGAAGGAATGAAAAAAATGCATGAGTGAATGCCATCCATTCTCTAGTTTGGCAATCTCATTCTGATCCCTCAAACATTTTAATATGCTTTTGATTATCATAGGTACTTCTCCAGCAAGTTACTGTTCTCTTACATGGCATGCCCATTTGCTTGACACCATACATTTGCTCAGTTTGTACTTTCAGCCTGGGGAAACCCAGAGATTCCCCACTTCCTTCCTGGACAACTTCTTATCCTTTGAAACTCAGTCTACATATCACCTCTTCTAGGAAAATTTCCATGAACCCCCTCCCCCTACCAAATTAGGTTAAGTGCCCTGTGTGTATTTCCCCTACATCCTCTAACTAGTCCTTATCACAGTGCTTTTAGTAACTTTCTATTTGACAGTCTACTCCATGCTTCCATAAGCTCAATGGAGGAAGGCCTGGTGTTCACCGTTGTGTTCCTAGTGTCTGGCATAGTACCTGGCACATAGTAGTTGAATATTTGAACTGTTGAATGTAAGACTCAGGTCAAAGTCATTTTTATTGTGATCTTTTTGGGAACCTTCTCTTTAACTGATCTTCGTTCTAGGAGGCATTTATCCCATGCAACTGAAAGGCAATGGGGGTCAAACTGGCAACAGGCTACAGCAGACTCCCAGATGGGTTAGCCCTTCTAAAGATCTAATCAATAACAACAGGGCGCAGAGAGGGGAGATTCTATCATTTGCTTCTGACACATGTCACATTATCTGTGTTCTTTTGTGTTTATCAAGGATGAGCATTGTGACACTCCTGTAAAAAACTTCCCTTCAGACTGTGGGCATATATAGAAGTTATTGGTGAATTGTGCCTATGGGCCCAAAATGCACTAGATTCCTGGCTGCTACTTCTTATACTATCATCATGCCCACATTGTTCCTCTAGGGCCCATAGATGCCACGGGAAGACATGATAGAATTCAAGCCTGGTGCACCCTCAGTGCACCTTGGACAAGGGTCTTCCTTCTTTGCTCAAGTCCCCCTATCCACAATTCAGGGTGGGACTGAAAGAATTGTGTGGAAAATGCTGATCTATTTGAAATATGAGTTTAAGCTCCTATATTACATGGGAAGTATTATCTACCTTCTCTACTCTCTACATCACATACAACCTTGAAAATAAGGAGGCACAAACAGGTGGTTCTTTGCTTAGAGGTATAGAGTATATTTGGAGAGGGTCCTGCCTCACCTGCACATTAATGGAAATGATGACATCCTTTTTCATGGGCATGCAGAGGATTGGGAACCTACGAACTCCTTTTTCCTGGACTGGGTATTCTCTTTGTGTAGACCAGTGCCTTCTGCTGAGGTGAGAGCTGAGACGTGGGATGGATTTTCTGGCTGAGTGGCACAAGGCAGCTGAGGACAGTGCTTGGAGCTGTCGTGGGAAAGGCACAGGAACCAGGAGCGTCTGGGCGGAAGGGATTGTTGCTTGAGTTCATTGTCCAGAGACTGGGGGGCATCAAAGAAGGTCATGCCCTCCTCCTCCGTTTTCTTCTCCAACTTGGCTCCTGTCACAGGGTGTTTGGTGGGGGGTGGAGTCTTCTCAACCTTTTTTGTCATGGTTTTGGGCGCTGTCTCATCCTTAGAGAGGAGAATGGATTCTTTATGCCCTTGACCTTTCATCTCGGGGTTAATCCAGTGTGGAAAGTGCTTCACCTTATTTCCTAAGCCAGCTTCTGCAGCTTCTGGAAGAATGGGATCTTGTGAATTTGGGCTGCTTTTAGTAGACCCTGCAGCTCTTGACCCTAGAAAGTGTGGCCCCATAAATTTTGGCCCTGCAAAGTTTGGATCTCAAAAAATGTGGTCAGTTTCAATGCTGGACTTACAATTTGGCCCAGCAAATAATGGCCCAGTAAGTTGGTCATGTAAGGTCTGGCCCATTAAGCTCTGGCGACTCCAGTTTTGGCATTCTGAGGAATCCTTGTTTGGGTGAGATCATTCAGCTTGCTTTAACAACCTTACAGACCATTCTCATCTGGCCTTTTGACCCAAAGAATCCTAGAGGAAACTCTAGGAACTCAAAGTGAAGGAGAAACTGGTGAAGGTGCTGATAGGGATCAGTCAGCTGAGGGGATGGAAATGGTGGCTCTGCAGATCCAGATAGATCCTTGCTAGTTCCAACTCACTCAAGGCAACCATCTTGACCTAACAAATTATACTTGAGAAAGATCCTGGAGATACATTTGGGAAGTCAGGGGTGCTAAGGGTTCTATTTATAAGAGTCCCTCCTGGCCTCTGAACCTCAACAGAGTAGATGTTCTCTCCGGCTAGGGAGAGCTTCAAAGCAGCACCCCTTGTCTGTGATTCTCTCTTGCTTTAAGTCTTCCTGGGTCCTCTGTTTTCTCTGCTGGGGTAGGGAGTTATCCTCACCTTTGCAGGGGATAAGGGGTCCAGGGCTCCTCCAGGTTGAGCTTGTTCACACTGGCTTCCAGCTGAATGCAAAGCACCTGGGCCCCTGTTGTGTCCCCAGTGGGTTGTGAGATCTTGGAGGCCCGGTGGGACTAACTTGCCTTTGGTTCTCCTGCACTGCCTTAGTTTAACTGCAAGCTGTTCTTTTAGGTGGAGCATTCTAGAGCACATGGGATGATACCTGGTGGGATGGATAGATCCTGGAGCAATGTTTTTCCTTGGTTGTTTAGACTCCAAAAGGAGTTCTAGGCACAGATATTCCTTGGGACATCCACAACTTGTTCCTGGACTCCTTTGTCTTTATAAGACTTCCCAAATGTATCTCCAGGAATTTCTTTTTCAGGTAAAAATTTAGTTTGGCCAAGATGGGTATCTTGAGTGAACAGGGGCAGAAGGATGTCTGGCTCTCTAGAGGCACCATCTCCATTCACCTATACTTCAACCTGGAATGCTTATGCACTGTCTGCACAAGTCTCATTGGCATCTTGAAAGCTGGCCCAGGACTTATACATTGGTGTTTAGATGATATTGAGCCATAGGTTCTACTGGCCCCCAACAGGCCCAGACACATCATGTGATTGGCTAGTGATTGGCTAGTGATTGCCAGGGCCATGGCTTTGGAGAAAGCCACATAATAAAAAGCTGGCAGCCCTGACAGGAAGGCCAAAACTTGTCTACAGTTTCTCAATGGCTCCTTGGGAAGATACCCAGGCAGGTGCTGATCAGGATGATCAGTGACAGCATCAGGTGAGGCTTGTTGCTGCTGGTCAAGGCCTATCAGTATTGAGGATGTAGCTTCCTGATCCATGTAGGGGCTAACAGCTGCCTCCACATCTAGGGACTTACTTTCTGGGCACAAGAGAACCAAGCTGTTGCCAGGGCACTTGGAATGCTGTAGACCCAATGATTTCTAGTCCCAACAGCTACAAATGTGAACAGGAACAATGCCCTAGCAATCTTTACCACACCTGTGGTCACTGTAGCTCTGCAACGTTGCCTCAGCTGGGCAAGCAGCTGTGGACTGGCCCTGCTCCCACAGTGGATGAGAACAGGTCACCATCCCCACTGGCCTCTAGGTCTACAAGCTAGGGGACACTCACACTGGTCAGTGTGCTGCTCTGGGGCAGGGGCTGCTGGTGAGGAGGGGACAGGAGCAATTGTTTGGACTGCTGGATCTTCTGGGGCAGGCCCTTGCAATAGTGAATCAATTTGCTAAATCAACCACTTCTGAAAGTAGAACTCAAGCAGCTCTGGGCATGTTCCAGGGAAACACCACCTCCCTCTTAAAGACTGAAATGGGCTTCTCCTAGCAGGTAGGCCCCTAGGGACAGGCAGAAACATGTCTCAGGGCTTCGTTTTGTATGGTTCTCTGCATCTACAGAGATTACTGGGCAACAGCTGGCAAGCCCCACTGAAGATGTGGCTGCCTTTGCAGCTGGTGCCACTCTAAGGCTTCACACTTGGACAGAAGAGGAAGTGGGATATTGATATGGGTTCGTTGTTAGTCAGAGGGAGGAGCCCAAATTTGGGGATGTGGAAAGAAGATGGGGCTAACTTAGGTGGGGGAAATTTTAGACAGTACAGAGATCAAGAAGAAATTATTGAAGAAAAAGGGACTGGGGCTCCCCTTTTGTGGAGAGATCTTTATGGGCAGACTGAGGACTCGTTGTGCAGAAAAGAGGAATCATAGAAAGGTAGCTATGTTTCTGCTGCAGATAGCACACTGAGGCATCAGTGGGTCCTCCAGGCAATGGATAGAGACCACTTAGAAATGAAATGTAGTAGAGGGTAGAGCCAGAGCCATGGAGTTTGGGATTTGCTTGCAGTGTCTTTGCTCTGGTTTCATAGTGGATCCTTCTATGACCCGGAAAGTTTGGGCAGACTGGCTCAACTCTCATGAACCCAGGTCAGGAAGATAGACCATATTTTCAACAGAGGCCTTAGAGGTAGCATTATGATGAAAGAAATGGTTGGGTTTTTTCTCCCAGGCTTGGAAAATATTTGGGGCTATGTGTTATAAGCTGTCATAAGAACTCTTCTAAAGATCTTGGGAGCCCTCAGGTATAGAAATGCATGCATTTATATACATGTACTTAAGGATACCTCAGGGCTTTGGGGAAATAGGAACATGCAAGGCAATGGGGTGTTTTAGGTTCATGAGTTCTGAATTCAGGGAAAGAAAGAGAATCAGATATTCAAGGGCAGCTTACCTTGTTTCTCCAGCACACATTCAGAGTGGCTCTTCCTCTTGTCCTGCTGATTCACAGGAATCCTAGGCTCCTCACTTGAAGAAGAAAGAGCTCCTGCATCCCTGGACACATCTGGCACTTGAAATCCCTTCCTTCGCTGAAGGTGTTCAGCCTGGTGATCTTGGATGCTGACATTGGTTGACTGGGCAGCTGACTGTGTTAAGGATTTCTGATCTGTTAATTGTAACTTTGTGGGGGTTACAGATGGAAGTGAAAGATCTTTGGAGTGCAGGGAACCCTGACTCTGCTCCAAAGAGAGACTAGACATGGACAAAGTCTCTAGGCAAGAGGAGCCCTGCGATGGCCCTGATGAAGGGGGAGAGATCAGGGTGTTCTCACCCCCCAGCCACTGCTGAATCTCCAGAGCCACAGCATTGCAGATGGGGCAGGTAGGATCCGCACACAGGAGCCGCCTCACACTTCCCTCCTGAGGAAGCCAGCCCTGGCTGGGAAGGGAGGATGGCAACAGTTACTGATGGAGTGACACCTGCCTCTTTTTGTTTGTTTGTTTTGTTATGCTTTTTTAAGTAGGCTCCACACCTAGCATGGAGCCCAATGCGGGGTTTTTTTTTTTTTAAATGTTATGTTAGTCTCCACACAGTACATCATTAGTTTTTGATGTACTTCCCAATGCAGGGCTTGAACTCACAGCCCTGAGATCAAGACTTGCGCTGAGATCAAGAGTGGGATGCTTAACCAACTGAGCCACCCAGGCACCCCAACACCTGCCTCTTTGAGTATGTGTGGCCTGGAGATTTCGTCCACCCTCCCCTAGTCCTGGAAGCCTTGGGGCCTGTACCCTCATGGTGTTTACCCAACTCCTTTGCCTCCTAGGAAAAGGCCACTGGCAAGTTATGTTGGGCTGGGCTGGGCTGGGCTGAGGGTCTGGAGCTTGTTGGGCAAGGTCTCAGACAACCCGTGGGAATGCAGGGCCATGAGAGACTAAGAGGTGGGGTGTACTGTCTGTTGATCTATGTTGAGAAGCTGAACCAGGAGAAGGAAACCAGGCAGAGGCAGGGAGCCAATGGTTAGCTGAATGGGCATCACCAGGAACATTCCCAGAAGAACCTGGAGTCAGTCTCATCTGGGGTTAAGAAGGCCACAGCCTGGCATTCAGTATTCCTAAGCTGTGGAAAATGAGGTCTTTGTGGGAACTCTGCATTCTGGGGACTATGGAGTGTCCTAGCTCCTGTACATAGCATCTCTTAAAGGCCAATCCCATTCTTTAGAGATTTTAAGAAGAGGATAAGATGACACGATCCTTTCTGAGGGCTGTCCCAGGAATTGGCCTCCCTTAAGATAAAACCATGGAGGTAATATTAGCAGGTTCCACGGGTCTGCCCTTGAATAGTTGTAACTATAAAGGGAATATGACATGGTGATTTATTTATGCATGCATTTCTCTATTCTCTTGACTGGATAACTTGTCTGTGGCTGAGTACAAACTCATGTAGAGTCGTCAATGAATTACATAGTAGCAAAATCCTGAATTTCAGGACCACTGTGAACCTAGCCCAGAGCAGAACTGGAAGACTCCTCCTTCCTGAGACACCTGATCCCCCTCTGCCCTGACAACCCTCTCAACCAGTCCTCAGCATCCACTGTGTCTGACTCCCTCCCACACATTATCCCTCTTCTCCTCCCTGCCCCAGGCCAAGCAGAGAAATCATCACAGGCCAGGCTGGGGGTTTGGAGACTGCAAAGAGCAAGTGATCACCTTTTCATGATAGAGAGCAGCTCCCACGGCTTCTCAGCTTCTTCTCGGGAATGTCTCCTAGCTGAAAAACCAGGACAGTGTTACAAGGAATGAGAGGATGCAGGGACATCCTATAGCAAGCTGAAGGTCTTTGAGTAAGAAGAGGCTGAAAACCCCAACAGTCAATGCTCTAAGGCACGTCTGTGTACAACTTAACCCGCTGCAACATGCTGTCCTGGACCTAATTTCATTTGATCATCACAACCACACCCTGAGTGAGGCAGGCTCATGAGATGCCCATTTCAGGGATCACAGACTGAAAGATGAAGTGACTTCCACAAGGTCGTAAAACTAGTAAATGACACAGCTAAAGGCTTCTGTCCTGCTTCCTCATTCTTCATTCCCAGGGGCAGGGGTAAGGTAGAGAATTTTGGAACATTCCTAGGCCCTGATTTCCCACCCAAGAAAGTCTTCTGGGAGAATCTGTCAACTGGGGTAATTGGAGCCTTCAGTGGTTAGAGCACCTGGCTACTTGTTCCAGGGGTCATAGAGGGACAGGAATCAGGGGAATCTTGCCCATAGTGAGGGGAGTCCAAGGAGAAACTAGGACTTTACCTCTTGATGTTCTATCTTTAGCCCTTTGTTTGACTCTCCGGTGACTCTTGAAAACAAAAAAGTTAGAGTATTAAGCTGGGCACCTTTTACTTTTTGTGTCTAAATGAGACAAAACCTGTAAATATTTCCCAAACTTTTTCTATATTCCAATTTTATATACTCTCCTACCATTCTTTCCCCTACTCTATCTTTTCCACCCATCATTTCCCTTCTCTTATTACTAATTCATTTTAAGGCTCTTCTATACTCCATACCTCTACCCCCATTCCCTGAACAAGTTCTGTGGGGAGATCAAAGTGAGACAGGAGAAAAGAGGAACAGACGAAAGGATAAGAGGTCTAGTAGCCAAAAGATTTTAGCTATCCAAGGTCCTGAATGTCTCCCAGCCAGAAGAATCAACCCAAATTTGGAGCTCTTCTGGGATCCATGAAGAAACCCCCATAAAAAAGAAGGCGTCAGGGTAACAGGAGAAAGTAAGGGGATAAAATCTTCTTGTTTGAGGCTTAATCAGTTCAGGCATGGTCATTGTGTCTCCCTACCCGGCAACAGCTCCTGTTAGGTCCCAACCTTAATTCTTGGTGGCTCTTTTTCACTTGCCAAATAATTAATGCAATAATAATGAAGGAGCCATAAGTGTATAAGGAATATCCAACATCATACAGAAAAAAGGTAGAGGTCAACATAATCTAAACCTCACTAGCCATCTCTCTTCCTAGGCTTTCAGGGACTTGGAACCTAATGCCTCCAAATTCTAGACCTTGTCATCTCTGCCTCACAGAAGATGGAACCAGGTCACTAGACTACATCACAAAGCTCTCCTATTTCAAAAGGTATGCAGATCATCACAGGCCTTTATTTGTCTAGGAGAAGCTCATGTGATGCAGTGTTCAGATGAGGTGTCTGGTTGTCTGTATGAGTTGCAGAGCTTGGGCCCTAGAGGTGCCAAGGTCATGGGCAGCATATATTCTTTCATGCTCTATTCCCTATAACCTGATGGCTTAGCTCTCTCCTTAAGACAACAGTCTGGCACCTATCCTTAGATAAGTTAGTCTTTATGTACACTGCATGCCCTATAAGAGAGAGACTGGCTAGGTCAGAGGAACTCCATCACCTGTACTGGGAAGATAATTAAAAAAACACACAAGAGGCTAGGACATACATTATCTTGTTAACTATTAGAAAGTGAGGATTTTGATGTCACAGGCAATTGGTGGTCAGTATTAAGAGGTTCAAGAAGAGGATCATGTCTGATCTGTCAAGGAAAGGATATAGTTGCTGCCTTTGAAAATAACTATCTGAGAGTTAAAGAAGGATTCCTCCCGGTCTATGGTCAAGCTTGAGATGGGTGGGAAAAGACTGTAAATACTGCCTTCCATGAGGCACATAAGTGAGGTTCTCTTCTGGAGCTTGATTTTCCGAAACAGCCTCTATAGATCTTTCAGCATCCTGCCTATTCCTGGAGATGGGTCACTGGCAACACTTTTGATTAAGGACTACAGACTTGTGGTTCTTTGGTTGAATCCAACATGGCTGGAATGTTTGGCTAAATGTTTTATGAAGTCTGAATTTGAATACCTTTAGGCAGGGCAAGCTTTTTCCTGTTCAACCTCAGTTACCCACCACTCTTATATCCACTGATTCACACATTAATGTTAACGTCATGGCCCCTGTCGACATTGTGAGAAGCCTCCAACACCCTAGGACTTCTGAATTTCCTTAAGTTCTTGCCCTATTGATAAGAGTGGTCCCACACCCCCAAAATTCTTAGGCTCAACATCTCTGAAAATGCTACTTGGTCCTTCCTCCAGCATCCAGTCTACCACCAGCCAGGTGTGGTGAGCACTCAATCTGAGGTCATCCCTAAACTGGGCAATAGCAAAGGCACAAACACATGTGAGTTGTGTTACCTGCCTGTTCTCAAGACACTTAAGAACCTAGTTAAAAGATAAAACTAATTCACATGAATCAAGAATCAACCTTATTAGGGCTTGGGGAAGAGGGGATTAAGGAGTTATTATTCAGTGGGTACAGAGTTTCTCTTTGGGATGATGAAAAAGTTCTGAAAATGGATAGTAGAGATGACTGCACAACACTGTAAATGTTTTTTTTTAATTTTTTATTGTTATGTTAATCCCCATACATTACATCATTAGTTTTAGATATAGTGTTCCATGATTCATTGTTTGTGCATAACACCCAGTGCTCCATGCAGAATGTGCCCTCCTCAATACCCATCACCAGGCTAACCCATCCCCCCACCCCCCTCCCCTCTAGAACCCTCAGTTTGTTTCTCAGAGTCCATCGTCTCTCATGGTTCTTCTCCCCCTCCAATATCCCCCCCTTCATTCTTCCCCTCCTGCTACATTCTTCTTCTTCTTTTTTGCTTACTGTAAATGTTTTTAATGACACTGAACTATACACCTAAAAATAGTTAAAACAGTAAATTTTATGTTAAGTATATACCACAATTTAAGAAACAAAAGGCAAAAAAAACACCCTACCAATTATTAGTATGAGGGATCTTTTTTATTAGCTATAAGGAAGAATACTCTGACAATGATTTCATTTAAAAAATGGATTAGTGAATGTTTTTTTAAGTGTCTTTTTTATATAGAACAAAACGCAAACAAAATACATCCTTACATTTAAGATAACTTAAGAGGAGTCTCACCCTGATGATGGGATGAATTTGAGCCATTTTAACATCTTCCCTGAACTTACAAATACCATTCTACAAAAATGAGAAGACTTTTTCAACCAAAGAGTGCTGAATATCAAGTTAACAAACAGCTTGCATCACCTTTTTAGTAGCAGGTCGAGATACCTACAATGTAGCTTGAATCTTTAACTTTTATTATTCCTTCCCAACCTGCTCCTGCTTTCTGCAGCTGCTGCTGCCTTCTATGCTACTTCAACAGTTCTGTCTTCCATTAACCTGACCTAATGTGCCTGCATGGTGTTTGGTGTCCTCCTTCCGTGGGCTGTGAATATATGTGATTAATAAACTGCTGTCAATCTCATAGGTCCAGTGTCCAGTGCTGCGAATTCAACCACCTCCAGAACCCTAGGACACTCCGTCCCTCACCAGTGGGATGAAGAGAAGGTGAACAGAATATTGAATGTCCTACCCAACCAGCTCTGCTTCCCGCAGCTGCTGCTGCCTTTTTACTGCAGAAACAGTTCTCAGTCTCCTCCGCACCCCCTGCCCATGACAAAACCATCAGATTGTGCAAATCTTGCACCTGCTCCAACCAGTGCACTCTTTACCTTACAGATAACCCACAGCCACTGCCATCCTACTAAGCCATTAAAACCATCTGCTGCGAACCCCTCTGCAGCAACTCACTCACCCTTGTTCCTCTGTCTCCAAACTCAGGAGTTAGAGCCAAAGACAATCTTATGTGGTTTTGCAGAGTAGGCCTTTAGTACAGGTTTGTTTACTGCCTTGGTACTCATTGATGAAGGGTGCTTGAGTGGTTAGGACAGTGGGATCAGTGTCTTCCCAAACAAAGGCGCATTCATGTAATGCACGCATCGATGATGTGGGCATGGATCTTCATATTTGCCCTTTCTGCTTCACAGTTTATAGTGAAGAGCAAACAAGGGAGATGAAGCACCTGAAAAGCCTCTAGGGACTCTGGAGGGCTACACAACTATCAATTCCATTCACTTGTTTCGAGAAAACTTACCAAAGCCAGACTCTTCTTCCATGAGTGTGCCACAGTGCCACAATTACTGTAATAGTAGAAGTTCTTCAGGAAACGGTTCACAGTTGTTGACTCATATGTACCATATGGGTCATCTCAGAGCCCTGTAAAGAAAAATCCTGAAAGACATGCCACTGATGTGAGTTGGTCCTTCCACACAAACCTTACAAAGGAGTTCTGCTGTGTCTCAGTATCAGAAAATATTACTGAACATCTAAGATGTGCCAAGGTGCTAGGGACAGAGAAGCACAGTGTGCTATTCAGCAGCAGCATTTTTATAATGAGTGTTTTTATTAATGCCCAAGAGTCAAAATTTGCAGGGAGATGGACAGGAAACCCCATAGTAGTGTCAGGCAGCAAGACCAGGAGTGCTCACGCAGCAGGTTACAGTAAGCGTTAAATGTAGCAAGCAGCCAGCGACACTAGAGGGCAGCACCTGCCCACCCAATGCTCCTGGTCCAGCGCCCTCTTAGTGACTTTTTTTATTAAAGAGAGCGAAAGCACAAGCACAAGCAGGGGGAGCAGCAGGCAGAGGGAGAAGCAGGCTCCCCGCTGAGCAAGGAGCCTGAGGAGGGACTTGATCCGAGGACCCTGGGATCATGACCTGAACCAAAGGCAGACGCTTAGAAGGCAGACGATTAACCGACTGAGCCACCCAGGTGTCCCCTTAATGACTAACTTTAAAAGGTCATCTGTTCTAATGGCTCTCAATCCTGGCCTTACATCAGAATCACTGGGAAGCCCGTACAAATACAGATTTCCTGGCCTCAGCCCAGACTTAATGAGTCAGAATATCTAGGGGCAGAGTCCAACAATCTATATATTAAGTATCAAAAATAATCATCAAGCAATACAGCACCAAGGTCTGGGTGTATATTTAGGAGATATTGGCAACAGCCCCTCCCATCCTCCGGTTTTACTGAGATATAATTGACATATAACATTGTATTAAAGTGTACAACATAATGATTTATATATACATTGAGAAATGATTACCACTTAAGTTTAACATCCATCTCCTCACAGTTACGATTTTTCTCTTGCGATGAAAACTTTTAAATTAAATCTACTCTCTCAGCAGCTCTCAAATATACAATATAAAGTATTAAATATAGTCACCGTGCTGTATATTAGATCCCCAGAACTTACTAATCTTCTAACTGGAAGTTGGTACCTTTTACCACATTCTCCCCTTTCCTCCACCCTTCACCCCCTGCCACTGACAGCCACCAATCTGTTTTCTGTTTCTATGAGTTTAGGAGTTTTTTTTAGATTACATATGTAAGTGAAATAATACCGTATTTGTCTTTCACTGTTTATTTGCACTCAACATAATGCCCTCAAGATTTATCTATGTGGTTGCAAAAGGCAAGATTTCCTTTTTATGCCTCAATAACATTCCATTGCGTATATATATGTACCATATCTTCTTTATCCATTCATCTATTGATGGGCACTTGGGTTGTTTCCATGTCTTGGCTACTGTAAATAGTGCTGCAATGAACATGGGAGTGCAGATAATGATTTTGTTTCCTTCAGGTATATACCCATAAGTGGGACTGCTGGATTAAATGGTAGTTTTATATTTAATTTTTTGAGGAACCTCCATACTGTTTTCCATAGTGGCTGCACCAATTTACATGTCCACCAGCAGGGCACAAGGGTGCCCTTTTCTCACCAGCATTTATCTCTTGTCTTTTTGATGACAGCCATTCTAACACATTTGAGATGATGTTTCATTGCTTCTCCTTCTCCCTTTGCCTCTCCCCTGACTCATGCGTTTTCTCTCTCTCCTCTCTCAAAAATAAATAAAAATCTTTAAAAAATTAAAAAATTAAAAAGAAGAAATAGGAAAGTACGTGGAAGCAAATGAGAATGAATACATGACAGTCCAAAACCTTCAGGATGCAGCAAAGGCAGTCCTAAGGGAAGTATATCGCAATACAGGCCAACCTCAAGAAGCAAGAGAAGTCTCAAATACACAACCTAAGCTTACACCTAAAGGAGCTAGAAATGGAACAGCAAATAAAGCCTAAATCCAGCAGAAGAAAGGAAATAATAAAGATCAGAGCAGAGATAAATGATATAGAAACAAACAAAAAAGTAGAACAGATGAATGAAACTAAGAGCTGCTTCCTTAGCCAGACTTACCAAAAAGAAAAGAGAAAGGACCCAAATAAATAAAATCACGAATGAAAGAGGAGAAATCACAGCCAACACCACAGAAATACAAATCATAAGAGATTATGAAAAATTACACACACACACACACACACACACACAAATGGAATACTACTCAGCCATCAAAAAGATGAAATCTTGCCATTTGCAATGACGTGGATGGAACTAGAGTGTACTATGCTAAGCGAAATAAGTCTGTCAGAGAAAGACAAATACCATATGATTTCACTCATATGTGGAATTTAAGAAACAAAACAGATGAACGTAGGGGAAGGGAAGGAAAAATAAAATAAGATGAAATCAGAGAGGGAGACAAACCATAAGAGACTCTTAACTATAGGAAACAAACTGAGGGTTGCTGGGGGGGAGGTAAGTAGGGGGATGAGATAACTGGGTGATGGGCATTAAGGAGGGCACTTGATATAATGAGCACTGGGTATTATATATAACTGATGAATCACTAAATTCTACCCCTGAAACTAAAAATACACTATATGTTAATTAAATTGAATTTAAATTAATTTTTAAAATACACCTTTTTTCTCATTTAAAGAAATGCTACTAAATGTTCTGAAAATGACAGATTTCAGTTAAAAAGGAAAGAGCTCTCATGGGAAGGGTGGAGTGAAAGGGGTGACAGCAAAAGACTCATAAAATTTAAACCGATTCTATGTGATGATATTATGAAATATCCTCCTATAGTAGGTAAGTTTGGTTATCTCTAGCAATGACCTAACATAGAACTATATATGGAGGTTAAGAATTCAGGAACACAAGGAAGAAAGAGGAACCTTTCTAAGATTGTCCCATTCACACTCCTGGCTTGATGACAGGCTCATCACTCTGACTAGAATATAACTTTCAATGTATATAAACTTGTAAGAAGAGAATGCCCTGACCAGCAAATGGGAGTATGACAGGTCACCTGGGATTATATTTTCCAGTGTAAATTAGTATATTAGTATTATAATTTATGTCTCACATTCTTTTTTTAAGATTTTATTTTTTTTAATCTAATTTTATTTTATTATGTTAGGTTAGTCACCATACATCATTAGTTTTTGATGTGGTGATCCCAGATTTTATTTTTAATTAATCTCTACACGCAATATGGGGCTCCAACTCACCACCCTGAGATCAAAAGTTGCATGTTCCAATGACTGACCCAGCCAGGTGCCCCACATTCTTTTCCATTTAATTACAGTTTGTCCATTCTGAAGAAACCAACTGGCTCACAGAACTTTGACAAGATGGAGTCTTTCTACTTGTAAAGCTGAGGAACGCTGACTCCTACTTCACCCTCCTTTCTGTTCCTCCTAGTTAGTAGTTTCCATCCTCCCAGCCAGCTGCAGAGGCAGGGAGAGCAATCCTAAACATCAGGCTACTGCAATGACCACAATCCCCAGCATCCTCAGAGGAGAGTGAGTGCCACGGTTTCTCAGTCTCAGCTGCCTTCCTCTTAGGTGCCTTAGTTTTCTCCCATTAGTATCAAGTATTATCTATTAAAAACTATTTAATGAGGGGCGCCTGGGTGGCTCAGTTGGTTAAGCGACTGCCTTCGGCTCAGGTCATGATCCTGGAGTCCCTGGATCGAGTCCTGCATCGGGCTCCCTGCTCGGCAGGGAGTCTGCTTCTCCCTCTGACCCTCCCCCCTCTCATGTGCTCTCTCTCAGTCTCTCTCTCTCAAATAAATAAATAAAATCTTTAAAAAAATAAAAATAGAAACTATTTAATGAATAAAGCATGAGGAGTAATAAATGTTATCTAGAAGTGAATCCTGATCACTTGAAAGTTGTATGTTTTCAGCTTGGTAGGAAATAATATGTAGTTATACAAAAATACTCAAAAGATCTCATAGTGTGCCTCATACAGACAAACTACTATATAAGTGTCCTATAAAGAGGAGAGAGATTATTTTTGGCTGAAGTGATCTGGGAAAGCTTCATGTAGAAAATTGCATTTAATCTACCGCTTGAAGCAGAGAGAAAATTATAATGTGTGGAATTGGAAGAGAAAGTGATCCAAATGCAGGAGTCAGTACGTACATAGAGTTTGCTGGTGTTTCTGTGTAATGATATGTGGGGATAACAGAAGGATTCTTGAAATATTTATTTTACTCTGGGTACATTTTATTTTGTATAAATTTTATCTCAGTGCAGTGAGGTTTAGACTTCATTTTGTCTTTGTGTGGTAACTGAGGTTTTGGATATCTCCTTGTGGCTGTATTTTTCTGCATGATGTGGACATAAACTGTGGAGACAGGTCTCCTGAATCTGACCATATGTGTTTCTAGGTATAAACGTCTGTGTGGGTGCATTTCTCTGCAGATATTTTGGTCTTTGTGGGTGTGTGCACATGCAGTCCTGAAACGATAGGAAGAAAAGACAGAGGAAGGATTAGAAGCGTGGCAGGGTAGGGGGGAAGAAAGTGAGCTGTTGACAGGAACCTGTCTGAAGCCCAAATATGAAACTGCTATACATTATTAGTAATTTAAGTAGTTGATAATTCATTGTCACATGGACCTCAGAAGTTCTTTTTCTAATAAAACATTTATTGGTAAAAGGCTATTTTTTATCCATCAAAATGCCATTTTTTATCCATCACATTTATCTCTTTTCATTGTCCTTCCTTTCATCCAATTTACCCCTCTTTTTGGAGGTTTTTCTTTTAATTTCTTCTTCTTCTTCTTCTTTTTTTTTTTTTTGCTCTCAAAAATAAAGTTTTATTTCTTCCTTTCCTTTCTTAGCCTTCCAGTTCTATCCCTTTCTTCATTGAAAGTTTCTCTTTCTGTTTTTTCCTTTCTCTTCAATGTATGGAGCTAATACCATACCCCACCCATACCCCAGAAATCGATTGTTTTTAAATTGGGAAAGGGGGTACCTCTTGTTGGAAAGATATTTTAGGCTCAGTCTTGGGCTTTTGTCTTCACTGCCACAGTCAGTTCATTCATTGATTCAACAAATTTTAATTGGGTGCTTTTGTGTATTGTTAAAGGCCTTGTTCTAATTACTGGAGAAACAGAAAAAATACCTAGTACGCCAACCAATTATATTAATTATCATCTTTATTGAAATTAACCAACTTTTCTTTTCTCCAGACATAGGAGAAAACTAAAAGACAGAAATGCAAAAGTGATTTAGCTAGTTTTTTTTACAGGCACCTACTATATATCATTTTAAGAAAATTGAGGTAGTAAATAATCATCCAATACATTTGCATATTTTTTCATATTTGTTAATATATTGCCACTCTAGGAAATGAGGACAAATCAAAATTATGTTTTGTGAGCAGTATTTCTACATTTGTTTCTTAGAAATAGTTCAGGCATTGAGATATTTTTATTACTTAACCTGATCATTTGTTTAACGATTAAAGTTTTAAAGTTAGTTAAGAATCTGGAAATACAATTTTAGCTAATATATTATACCCTTATGACTTCTAGAATTATAAGAATTTCATAAAATTAAACTCCTTTGAAAAGGTATCCATTATTACCACCATTTCATTTATTTTTCTATTTTTTTTAAAGATTTTATTTATTTATTTGACAGAGAGAGATAGCAAGAGCAGGAACACAAGCAGGGGGGGAGTGGGAGAGGGAGAAGCAGGCTTCCTGCGGAGCAGGGAGCCCGATGTGGGACTCGATCCCAGGACCCTGGGATCATAAACTGAGCCAAAGGCAGATGCTTAATGACTGAGCCACCCAGGTGCCCACCACCATTTCATTTAAACTAATATATACAGGGGCATCTGGGTGGTTCAGTTGTTAAGTGTCTGTCTTCAGCTCAGGTTGTGATCCCGGGGTCGTGGGATCGAGCCCCGCATCGGGCTCCCTGCTGGGCGGGAAGCCTACTTCTCCCTCTCCCACTCCACCTGCTTGTGTTCCCTCTCTCGCTGTGTCTCTGTCAAATAAATAAAATCTTTTAAAAAAATAAATTAATGTATACATATCTAATATGTATATCATTGGTAGAGAAAATATATTTCAAGAAATAATGGCTGAAAATTGCCTAAATTTAATGAAAGTTATAAATTCACACATTCAAAAAACTCAGTGAAGCCTAAATAGGATAAAATAAAAGAAACCCATTCCTAGACCCATCATAATCAAGATTCTTAAAACCAAAGAAATCTAGAAAACAACTAGAGAAAAACAATATGTTACAGTTCAAATGGTTGGATTTCTCATGAAAAACCATATAGGCCAGAAGACGGTGTAACAACATCTTTAAAGTGTTAAAAAAAAAAAAAAAAAAAACACTATCAATCCACAATGTTATATCTAGCTAAAATGTCCTTTAAAATGAAGATGAACTAGAAACATTCTCACATGAAAGAAAACTAAGAGAATTTGCTGCCGGCAGACCTGCTCTAAAAGAAATGCTAAAAGAAGTTCTTTGGACGTGATCCCAGAAGGAAACTTTGAACTTCAGGTATTAAGGAAGAGTAATAGAAAGGGTAAGTATCAGGGTAAATAGACTGTTTTTCTACTCCTATCAAAATATGTAAGAATGTTGAAAGCAATAATTATAACATTGTATTTATATGTAATACATAAGACACCTTTTTATAAAGGGAGAGGATAAGGACTTTTACGGTTATAAGACTTCTGTGTTTCACTTGAAGTCATAAAATATTAAATCTAAATAGACTGTGTGAGTGCTAGATATGTATTTTATAATTACTGGAGCAACCACTAAAAAATAATGCAAAGCTATATAGCCAAAAAGCCAATAGATAGATTAAATAGATAAATTAAAATAGAATACTAATAAATATGCAAAAATAAAAGAGGCCAGGCATAGGAAAAAAGGAGCAGAAAACAGAGAAGACAAACAGAAAAATAATATAGTAGTACACCTAAACCCAACCATTTCAATTACCATAGTAAATGTGAATGGTCTATACATACAAATTAAAATATAGAAACTCTTAGATTTTATTTTAAGAAGACCAAGCTGTATAACTATATGGTGCTTTCAAGAAACCCACTTTAGATATAATTATACGTATATGGAATTATACACACACACACAAAGTTGGAAAACATATACTCTACAAACACTAATCAGAAAAAAGCCAGATTAGCTCTTTAATATCAGAAAAGTAGTCTTCAGAACAAGGAAAATTACCAGCAGTAAAGAAGAAAATTATATAGCTATGAATGGGTCAACTACCAAAGAAGATGGAACAATTTTTAATGTATATGTAACCTAAGGACAGAGATCCAGAATACATGAAGCAAAACCTGACAGAACTGACAAGAAAGACAAATGCACATGTATAGCTGGAGACATCAAACACTTCTTTCTCTTTCATAGGTAGATAGAAAATTAGCAAGGATACAGAAAACCTAAACAAGGCATTAACCAAGCTCACCATATTGACATTTATTTTTTTTAAGTTTTATTTAAATTCCAGTTAGTTAACATACAGTGTAATATTAGTTTCAGGTGTACAATGATTCAACACTTCCATATGACACTCAGTACTCATCACAAGTGAACTCCCCTCAATCCCCATCACCTATTTAGCCCACCCTCCCACCTATCTTCCCTCTGGTAACCATCAGTTCTCTAGTTAAGAGTCTGTTTCTTGGTTTGCTCCCCACTTTTTTCCTCCTTTGCCCATTTGTTTTGTTTCTTAAATTCCACACGAGTGAAATCACATGGTATTTGTCTTTCTCTGACAGACTTATTTTGCTTAGCAAAATACTCTCTAGCTCCATCCATGTCATTGCAAATGGCAAGATTTCATTATTTTTTAATGGCTGAGTAATATCCCATTGTATGTATATGTATATATGCCACATCTTCTTTATTCATTCATGAATCGATGGACACTTGGTCTGTTTCCATAATTTGGCTATTGTAGATAATCCTGCTATAAACATCAGGGTACATGTATGCCTTTGAATTAGTATTTTTGTATTCTCTGGGTAAATAGTAGTGCAACTGCTGGATCATAGGGTAGTTCTATTTTTAACTTTTTGAGGAACCTCTATACTGTTTTCCAGAGTGGCTGCACAGTTAATTCCTACCAACAATGCAAGAGGGTTCCTCTTTCTCCATATTCTCACCAATATTTGTCATTTCTTTTGTTGTTGATTTTAACCATTGTGACAGGTGTGAAGTGATTTCTCATTGTGATTTTGATTTGTATTTCCCTAATGATGAGTATCTTTTCATCTGTCTGTTGGTCCTCTGTATGTCTTCCTTGTAAAAATGTCTATTCGTGTCTTCTGCCCATTTTTTAATTGGATTATTCATTTCTGGAGTGTTGAGTTTTATTCTTTATATATTCTGCATATTAACTCTTTATCAGATATATCATTTGCAAATATCCTCACCCATTCCATGGGTTCCCTTTTAGCTTTGTTGATTGTTTCCTTCACTGTGCAGAAGCTTTTTATTTTGATGAAATCCCAATAGTTTATTTTTGCTTTTGTTTCCCTTGCCTCAGGAGACATATCTAGAAAGAAGTTGCTATGGCCTATGTCAAAGAGGTTACTGCCTGTGCTCTCTTCTAGGATTTTTATGGTTTCAAGTCTCACACTGGCATTTACAGAGCACTCCACTCAACAAGAGCAAAA
Organism: Halichoerus grypus; assembly: GCF_964656455.1. Taxonomy (NCBI): domain Eukaryota; kingdom Metazoa; phylum Chordata; class Mammalia; order Carnivora; family Phocidae; genus Halichoerus; species Halichoerus grypus. The sequence continues at coordinate 58,185,609 of NC_135725.1, forward strand.
TGCCCATTCGTTGCAAGTGCACATGAAGTAATTCATCAAGACAGAACATATTATGGGCCATAAAACAAAACTTAAATTTTTAAAAACAGAAATTGTACAAAGTATATTATCTCACCATAACAGAATTAAACTAGAAGTGATAGTTTAAGGACTAGAAATATATCCGGAAAATCCCTAAATATTGGCTATTACAAAATGTTGATGAAAGAAATCAGAGAAGACCTAAATAAACAAAGAGACATATTAAGTTCAAAGACTGGAAAAGTTAATATTGTTAACATTTCAATTTTTCCCAGATTGATCAGTTATTTCCAGCAGGATTTTTTTGTAGATTTATATGGAAAGGCAAAGAAAGTAGAATACAAAACAACTGAGGAAAAGAAGAATAAAGTGGAGGACTCACATTACCTGATTTCAAGACCTATTATAAAGCTACAGTAACCAGTACAGTGTGGTACCAGAGAAAAGAGAGAATAAAAATCAATGGAATAGACTAGAGCAGTTGGTAAACTGGAGCTTGTGGTCCAAATCTGACCCACTGCCTATTTTTGAAAATAAAGTTTTATGGAATACAGTCATGCCCATTTTACATATTGTACATATGGCTGCTTTCATGCTAAAATAGTCAAGTTGAGTAGTTGCTACAGAGACCATATGGCCTGAATATTTAGTAACTAGTAGCCTTAAATATTTACTATCTGGCCCTTTAAGGGGAAAAGTCAATTCCTGAAATAGAGAGTCCAGAAATAGACCCAACACATAAATGGTCAAATGATTTTTGATCAAAGTGAAAAGCCAAAACAACAGAAAAATGAGAGTCTTTCAACAAATAGTGCCAGAATAATTGGGCATACATTTGTGCCCCCCCACCATAAAAAAACCCAACTGAATCTTGACCTATACCTCACACATTCCAAATTAAAAAACTTGATCATAGAACTAAATGTAAAATATAAAACTATAAAACTCTTAGAAGAAAACATGAAAGACCTTTGACTTTGAGCTAGGCAAGGAGTTTTTGGATACACCATCCAAGCAAGAACCATAAAAGAACACACTGAATAACTGGACTTCATCAAAATTCTAAACTTCTGCTTTTGAAAGACACTGTCAAGAGAATGAAAAGACAAGCCACAGACTAGGAGATAATATTTGCAAATCAGATATGTGACAAAGGACTTGCATCCAGAATATGTAAAGAACTTTGAAACTCAACAGTATTAAAACAAAGGGCCCAATGAAAAATGTTTATAGCAGCAATATCCACAATAGGCAAAATATGGAATGAGCCCAGATGTCCATCTACAGATGAATGGATAAAGAAGATGTGGTATATATATATATACAATGGAATATTATTCAGCCCTTTCAAAAAGAATGAAATCTTGCATTTGCAACAACGTGGATTGAACTAGAGGGTATTATGCTAAGCAAAATAAGTCAGTCAGAGAAAGACAAATACCATACGATTACTCATGTGGAATTTTAGAAACAAAACAGATGAACATAGGGGAAGGGAAGGAAAAATAAAGTAAGATGAAAATTGAGAGGGAGGCAAATCATAAGAGACACTAAACTCTAGGAAACAAACAGGGTTGCTAGAGGGGAGGTGGGTGAGGGGAAGGGATAACAGGGTGATGGGCATTAAGGAGGGCACTTGATGTAATGAGCACCGGGTGTTATATGCAATATGCAACTGATGAATCACTAAATTCTACCTCTGAAAACTAAAAAAACAAACAAAAAAACAGGCCAAAGACCTTAATAGACACCTCACCAAAGATATACAGATGGCAAATAAGCATATGAAAAGATGCTCCACATCATATGTCATCAGGGAAATACAAATTAAAACAATGAGATACCACTATACAACTATTAGAAACACCAAAATCTGGAACACTGACAACACCACATGCTGGTGAGGAGTGAGGCAACAGGAACCCTCATATATTGCTGGTGGGAATGTGAAATGATACAGCCACTTTGGAAGACAGATTTTTTACAAAATAGAACATACTCTTACTATATGATCCAGCAATCATGCTCTTTGGTATTCATTCAAAGGAGCTGAAAACTTATTCCACACAAAAATCTGGACCTTTACTCATAATTGTCAAAACTTGGAAGCAACCCAGATGTCCCTCAATAGGTAAATAAAGAAATAAACTGGTACATCCAGACAATGGAATATTATTCAGCACAAAAAAGAAATGAGCTATCAAGCCATGAAAAGACATGGAGGAAACTTTAATGTATATTACTAAGGGAAAGAAGCCAATCTGAAAAGGCTACATACTGTTTGATTCCAACTATTTGACATTCAGGAAAAGGTTGAACTATGGTGACAGTACAAGAATCAGTGGTTACCAGAAGTTGGGAGTCTAGGGAAGGATGAATAGGCAGAGCACAGAGGACTTTTAGGGCAATGAAAATACTCTGTATGATACTATAATGATGGATATATGTCATTATACATTTGTCCAAACCCATAGAATGCAACACTGGGAATGAACCCTAGTGTAACTGTGGACTTTGGGTGATTATGACGTGTCAATGTAGATTCATCAATTGTAACAAAGTTACCATTCTGGGGGGGATGTTGATAATGGAAGAGGTTATGCATGTGTGGGGGCAGGGATATATGGGAACGCTCTGTACCTCCCTCTGAATTTTGCTGTGAACCTAAACTGCTCTAAAAAGATAGTCTTTAATTTTTTTTAAGGGAAAAAAAATCAATGGGAACTCTTGACACCAAATTTAGTACCTTGAAATAATCTGTATTTTTTTAAATGGGTAAAAGACTTGTATAGACACTTCACCAAAGAAGATGTACAGACAATTATCATATGGTTTCACTCATATGTGGAATTTAGGAAACAAAACAGAGGATCATAGGGGAAGGGAGGGAAAAATAAAATAAGAAGAAATCATAGAGGGAGACAAACCATAAGAGACTCTTAACTATAGGAAACAAACTGAGGGTTGCTAGCAGGGAGGTGGGTAGGGGGATGAGGTAACTTGGTGATGGGCATTAAGGACGGCACATGAATGTAATGAGCTCTGGGTGTTATATGCAACTGATGAATAACCGAACTCTACATCTGAGACTAATGATACGCTATAAGTTAATTAATTGAATTTAAATAAGATAAACTTAGGGCGCCTGGGTGGCTCAGTTGTTAAGCGTCTGCCTTCGGCTCAGGTCATGATCCCAGGGTCCTGGGATCAAGCCCCGCATCAGGTTCCCTGCTTCTCCCTCTCCCACTCCCCCTGCTTGTGTTCCTGCTCTCGCTGTGTCTCTGTCAAATAAATAAAATAAAATCTATTAAAAAAAAAAAGATAAAAAGATGTACAGATGACAAATAAGCACATAAAAAGATGCTCAATATTATTACTCGTTAAGGAAATGCAAATTAAAACCACAATGAGATACTAATATAAACTAATAGAATGCCTAATAAACAAACTGAAACAACAATGAAAACTGACAATACCAAGTGAGGATGTGGAACAATTGGAACTCTCATACATTGCTGGTAGAGATGCAAAATGGTACAGCTACTTTGTAAAATATTTTTCCAGTTTCTTACAAATTTAAAATATTTACCATACCACCTAGTAATCCCAGTCCTACTTATTACTAAAGTGAAGTGAAAGCCTCTGTTCACACAAAAACCTGTATGTGAATTTTTCTCATTTTTCTCTCATCCTCAGCCTTGATCCTACTTCCAGATAGGAATTGCTTTTGACTTCTCAGCCTGACTCTCAGCTTTGCTTACAAAGTGTCTTTATAACTTTCCCT